>NC_142181.1:33504718-33509718 GCF_026936395.1 Plectropomus leopardus | reverse complement strand
CTCAAGGCCTGAGCAGTCAGGAGCAGAGCCGACCTCGACTGATAAGCCATTTTTTTGTTGTTTTTCGGTTTGGGGCTTGGCTGCCTGCCAGCTGATAACGACACAGGGCATACCTGCTGCATTAATGATTGGTCAGCCCTGCCTCCTCCTGCCCTCGCCCAGCTTCTTTATTTTAGCATAATTCTTTATCGTTCAGGCATTGAGCAGAAACTAAATCTTATCAAGTGAAAGCATGAGATCTATGTCTGCCATTAACAGCCGCAGTTCCAACTTTTGTAATAAAATGTGCCACAGGTTGACATAACTTGTCCTCCTTTATTAAAAACATCTACCTGTATCTACCGATATACGTTATTCTCCAAAGGAAGAGAAACCACGTTGAATCTACAACAGATAGAGCTTAAACATGCAGCACTACCTGGTCGAGTCAAGCGTATCCTCGTAGACATTGAACAGTTCAGTTGACAGTCGTACTGCCAGGTGGTAGGCTAATGGAGGGAGGGTCTTTATCCACAGTGGCATCTGTTCACAGTGTGCTGCACACCACTGCACACCTAACTACCAACAAGTGTAGTTGTGGGCTTTCATGTGACATAATGCATCCTGTGTGCTGGCCACAGTGGAAGTCCTCAGCTTTCAGGCAACATCGGCTAAGTACTGTTGATTTTGTTTATAACAGAATCCAACAAATATAGTGGGTACAGTACGTATGATGTTTTTTACTGGAACACGATCAACTTATCATTAATGTGTACCAGGTTTTTATTATGCCAGCATTAGCAAACAGTAACTGTCTTGTTGAAAACACAACTGACTAGTGCACTCTCCAATGGTAGATGCAATTGTTTAATATTAGACTCAGAATAAATATTTGAAAGGTAATTGATATGAGCATCAGTTTCTTTGTTAGATTAGTTGCTGGCTAGTTAGCTTTGATACCTGTAACTGTTTTCATCTGTGTCCAATTTAGAGAATCATCCCGTTTTTTAATTTTTTCCAAAGTTATTTTGTAGAAGCTGTCTATACATCCAGGTGTAGCAGTACACAAAGGTTACAGTTTCTGTTCACATCCCAGTTTAAGATTTATGATTCAGTGCAAATTTTGTACAGAGGAAAAAAGAATAATAACTGCGTGAGGATAGTTTTCTTTCATTTATTTTTAACAGATAATAGTGCAAGTAACAAAGACAGTCACAGTCCTTCTTCTGGGGACTGAGGTAGCATTTAAGGTAGGGAGGTAGTTTTAATCCAGATGCCACCTTTCTCCAGCTCCCATAATAACATACAGTAATTCACTGATACAAGAGCAACATCCTTTAAAGCATGAGTTGGATCCATCAGTCCTGTGCTGCTGCTGTGGCAGTGTGGAGGAAACGAGAATTGCAACTTCCAATATGGGTCAGTATCAATAAGCAGGAAAGGAAGCAGATTACAGCAAAGAGTCTGAAAATATGTTTTCTGCACATTACTATTTCCTCATTCTGTTCTTTTGTTTCTGATGCTATCTGCAGGTCCAAATAAGCAAATTATCAGCAGTACAGTGTGAGCGCGACATCTGAAACTGAGCGCAGTGGGTCGGGCAGTGACCTCGGGGTTGTCTGGGCTGGATAAAAGGAAGTCCTGGTTAATGAGTTACAGTGGCGATGTGGCCTGGCGCTGCAGGTGGGGTGGGTGGGGGTTAGTCAGGATACACACTGATAAGAGGGGAAGGCGGAGTGAATTTTAGGGGGCGGGGGCAGCGACAGACAGAGAGAGAGACTGAAGCTTTGTTGTCTACACATGAATATATTAGTAATATTGTTTGTTTTCAATAGCTTTGCCAGTGAACTGAAGGAAGGAAACAAGCAAGAAGAGGTTAGAACAAGCCATGTGTTGGTCTCAGCAGGATGATATGTCTCAACTATTTAACTCACCAATATTCACTACACAAGATTTGATTAGCAGGTTACAGGAGCCAGCTAGAGCTGATGTCAGTGTAATTCAAACTAAACACATAATATACGTCACACAGTAAACTACTCACTGTCACATGCCTATATGATAAATTGTAGTTGTATTTCAGTGCTAGAGGTATTTACAGCAGACTTGTAATGGTATTATCTGACAATGGGCACTGAATAATTCCTACACAAAAGCAAGAATCACAGACTTTGTGGTGGTTTAGCATTTCTTTATAGTCATTATGCTGTCTCTCTGAGGTCATTTTATGTCTCCTTTTGGATGTTCTGTGACTTTTGGGGTCTCCTGGGGGTAATTTTGTGTCTTTTTGTAGTCATGGAGGTCTCTTTGGTGTTATTTTGTGTCTTATTAGGGTAATTTTGGGGCTCTTTGAAGTGATTTTGTGTCATTTTTTGTCATTTTGGCATAGATTTGTAATTGTATGTATCCCTGTAATTGTTTTGTGTCTTTCTGTTGTCATTTGGATCTCTTTGAAGTGACTTTGTGTCTTGTTGAGGTCATTTTTAGTCTCTTTCAGACCTGGAGCTGGAACCAGCCATCAGGGTGTTTTCAGCTACCTTTTTTCACTATTATTTCCTGTTAGTCTATATCATGGGCCAATAGAAGTAGAAGTTGATAATGAGCAACCCCAGATCTGGGCAGTTTTGTCTCAAGGGGCCCAAAACCCAATTTTTGGACATATATGCAAATCTTAAGGTGCTACAGTGTCATAACTTACATACAAGTATGAAATTTGACATGGAGAATCCTGAAACACTGGGGAAATAAGCAAAATAAGATCCTGGGGCTTTCCGCCATTCTATTTTAAAATATAAAAGTATAAAACCACTGCAGCAGTATCTGTAATTGTGGTATAAATCATAGCATTAGAAGTAGCAGTAGTAGCTGTGGTTTATTGATCCCAAAGTGGGAAATTCCTTCCCCTGCTGGAATACCATAAGTGATGTAACACACCAATGACCAATCAGAGCACTGACCCCTGCAGCTGAAATCACTGATATTATATCCAGATTCATTATGAGTTTTAACCCTCCAAATATTCAAACTAATTCAATCTACAATAATTCTTCAGTGTAATATGAGCATTTTTCTTTATTATTTGGACTTCTCAAATGGAGTGAGCTGGAATGTAATGGTGATTCATATTGATCACAGCACTGTCAGGCAGAGAAGTTTAGAGAGCACTGATAAGACCCCTGATACTGACCTAAAAGATGTTGCCATGACAACCAGTTTCACCTTTAACCTCAGCACTTTAACTTCACTTCCTCATTCTAGACAGCCACACAGGGGAGACTGACGTGAGACTTACATCAGAGTTTTTTTCAAGCAGTTAAAGAGTCAAGAAATGAGTTTGTCTGTAGCTGATATTGGGATATATCTGGAAAGATTCATTAACAATGAAGCAGCTGCATGTACAGCTAAGGTTAATAAATGAAGTTCCTTATTTCTTTTTAAACCAAACTACAGGTTGTTATTCGAAACCCTCAGTGGCCAAATCTTGTTTGTCCAAACCGCAGAATCTTCACCTTCTTAAAGAGCTCAGCTCCCACAGTCTGTTTTTCTTGTGTCTTAACCGAACAAAAGTGTGCTTTAAACACAACAATGCAGAGGAAATCCTTTGCATTCATGGTCACGGTGTAAAGTTTAGGGGTGAAGCTTTAAGAGGTTTTAAACTAATGAGCACATAAAGATATACCTCGGGATGCACCACCTCCCTCTTCTTCTTCTCTCCACCTCTTCCCACACACAGACCTGGTTCGACCGGACTGGATAATCAGTTACCTGCCCTATCTGACCTGTGGTACCCATGCAGACTGCTAGCACACACACGCACACAGACACACAGACACACACAGACACACACAGACACACACACACACACACACACACACACACATAAATACACACACAGCCCCCAAAGTCCACTTGAAGTTTTTTAGGTCTTTTTAGGTCCACACTCACATTGTAAAATAAAAAATGTCCACACTGAATACACGAGCAGTATCGATGACACTGTCTCAGCAATTCTGCTATTTGTCAACATTCAAGCACAATACATTAGTTGCAGACATTTGTAGCTAAAACACAAAATAAACTGCAAGTCAGTGTTCAACCATCATTGACCTTCACTGACAAAAATCAATTTGCTATTTTGTGTCAGGGTGGTCCAGGAGGAGCTCTTTGTGTCACTGCAATACACAGATAAAAATAAAATCGAACAGGAAAAGCTGTGCACCAGGTATGTTTTTATTGGACTTCAGGTGGATTGACATATTGACTTGAAGTCTACAATACATTTCATCTGTAAATGTTTTCACATAGGGTAAGATTACATTATAGCTTCTGTTTTTCCTGTCTAACATTATATCACATGATATTCTTTTTCAGCTTGATACAGTCAATTGTCAGGGCCCTGTGCATGCATCTTCATGTCTTATGTCATATCGACGACACTGTTTCAGCCATTTTGCTGTATCTTGACATTCAGATAAATGGCCTTAGTTGCAGACATTTTTTGGCTAAAACACAAATCAAACTGCAGGCCAAAGTGTTAAACCATCATTGACTTTCACTGGCAAAAAGCAATTTGCCATTTTGTGTCAGGGTGGTCCAGGAGTAGATGTGGATCACTGCAACGCACAGATGATTATTACTTTTTATTTTGCAATAAAACGTAGAACAAAATGTCCAAAATATGACACGGGAAGTGTTAGAATAAACATGTCCTCATTAGTTTAACAGTGTGACTAGCCCCCACAGCCATCTCTGACCCCATGACAGTATCAGAGCGATCTATCAGCCTTCACCTGTGACTGAACAGTCTGTTCTCTTGCTCACTGCTCCTCTGCCATCACACTATTGTCACCCACATTCCTCCCTCACTCTCCCCCACACTCCCCGGGTCACCGAGTCCAGCTCAGACGTGGGTGAAGGGTGAACAGAACAAACTGGCTCACTGTCAAAATCAATTTCTTGTCGTTTTTTAAATCTCTCATTTATCCACCGAAGTTTCATGTCAGTGTGTGGAGTGCAGTCTG
>NC_142181.1:33437218-33499718 GCF_026936395.1 Plectropomus leopardus | reverse complement strand
ATAACTCGGTCTGAGCTGTTGTAAAAAAATAAAACTGTCTAGGATATTCTGGGATATGGTCTCCGGGGTTGTACACATGACACACACCTCAAAGTGGAAATAAACACACTTTAAAGCACACTTACCAACAGTAATACTGCTGCAAATGTTTATATTGATCCAGAATAATAATTTAAAAAAACACATATATATATATGTAAATATATAGTGCGTAGGGTGTGTGTGTGTGTGTGTGTGTGTGTGTGTGGTAATCTTGGAATTCTTTCAGTCTGGCTCTTTCTACCTTATCAAACTGCAGGTTTCACCACTAACTAACTAACTAAAGGAACCATAAGCGTTACACAGTTACATTTATCATATTCCTGGTTGCTCTGTGTTGTGAGCTGCTGGAGGAAATAAATTGTCCTCTGTCTTTTTTTTCTCTCTCTCTCTTTTTAATCTCCCTCACTGCTGTCTTCATCTCCAACCACTTATTCCTGAAGACCTCAGAAATCCTAAAATCTGTACCTGCACTGTGGCGCCACCTGTTGAGGTCTAATCATCACACCTGTGGTTTCAGCTGTAGTTCAGTGTGAACTGAAGTGAAGCCAAGCTGACACCCTCAAACTCACCCTTGAAGAATGTGTAAACTGCATGTAAGCTAAACACTTCAAAGAAAGACACTGCTGTTGGATGTGATTTTGTTACATTTACAGGGGCAGTATGCAGGATTTAGGCCAGACAAGAAATGCCCTAATATAACGTGAAAGGACCCCCCGAATCCACTGATGGGATGGATGCACACATGCTGGGCTGAAAGCTCGTTGTTAGAATGAGAATGAAAAATGAGAATGAAAATCAGTGGATCTTTCTCCGTCCAGTCTGTGGTTTACCCATTTAAGTGTAGTGGCAGCCTATAAAGAGTTGACAGGATGGTAAATCAGCTCGAAGTGTACCACACTAAATGGGAAAAATATATTGATCTGATTATAGGAGCATAATTGATTCCTTTTGGAGTAGAGTGACTCATTGTGAGCTGGTGATGGAGGCATGTGGCCCCAACGGGTCAGTGTTGGCATTTAAAAATAGTAGACAACTAAGCTTTCCAGTACAGTGAAATAGTGTATTATTATTGTACTTTAATTTACATATATGCATATCATCTATCCTTTATTTCTCTGTTTTTGTTGATTAATGTGTTTTGTTCCTTTGGGGGGGTTACTGTTGATGAATATGTTTATCTATGTTCTATTTTTTGAATCACTTTATTTTGTAAACATAAAATGAACAAAAATCTTTTGGTCATAAAAAAAACAAAAGGAAAAAAAAATCAGCGTTCATGTGATAACATTGTGAGAACAATTCTCATGTACAGGGATATGCAAAAATAACCAAAAACACTGTTGTATGCATGCCAGGCCAGTAATTGGCAGTGTAACTTTGTAATGATGCACCATGTGCCAATTGTGGCCATGACATCACCATTCACACAGGATCTGCGCATTGCCAGTTTACATAGTGACAGGAACTAGGTTTGCATTTTCAGGGCCCAAAACGCCATTGTCGAGTAAACGAAAAACTAACTGAAGCAAAAGTTTAACATTTCATGCAAGAACCGTTGCTGTGTAAACAGCCCTTAGTAATGTTCAGCAGTGAGGACTGCAGATGTCAACCCGCTAAAGCTTCCTCCATTGTGCAAAGTGTGAACTCCCGGTTTGGATTTCTTCAGTGTTTATTGTTCAGGAGGTTTTAACTGGGAGCCAATTATCCGCAGAGGTCTCTTCCTCCCCTAAACAAACAGACAAGGGGAACAAAAAAAAAAACAGTAAATCAGTAAAAACAAAAAACTAAATAAATCAGTTTCACATTAAAATCAATGTTTCTCAGATGTTTGTCACAGACAGACTGCTAGCCCAGCACTCGCCTAACCTTGATACAGATTGACTGGATACAAAGTCGGGTATCGATTCATCGACAAATTAATCGCAGCATGCCCGCAGGCCCTTAATCTATCCCAATTCTATCAAAAAACTCACTATGGACAAGCCCAAACCCCCTCTTACCAAATAAAATCAAGTTTTTAGTCCATTATGAATCATTTGTTCTCCAGCCCTGCGTTTTCATGCCCACACATGCTTCTAGCCAATCAAGATCATGCACTCACCACGAATGTTGAAAGGCTTCCTCTAAACTCCACCCTCCAAATCTGTTTGTGGATCATCTCAGGAGACTCAGGAGTGTTTGGCCAGTGGGCACGCACAAAGCTAGGTGCACACAATCAGCAAGGGTCACACCCAAGCCCCCCCCCACCACCACCACTCAGCTGGTGAATAAAGAACACTCCCTTACAGATCCTACTCCGTGGAAGTGCAGGTGATCTTCAGATCTTCATCCTGGAAGTCAGGTCAGAGGTCAGGTAAGACCCTGTCCACCTGCCTGCCCTGAGACAAACCGTCTACATTGGCTTTTTTTTTTTATGTCATAATTTTAGGGATTAAGGTATTATTTACACACAAAACTGGCCATACCAGGGGTACATAAATACAGAGAAAAGAAACTTTAAAGAATATAAAAATAAAACAATAATATTAATAATAATAAAGAAAAATACAGACCAGAATAATGCATACAAATAAAATAAAATAAAATAATGTACAAATCCAAAATAATGTATAATCAGTTCATATGAGACTTATAGAACATTATTTACACACAAAACTGGCCATATAGGGAGTACATACATATAGTAAAAAAAGAAAAAGAAAATAAATTAAAAATGAAAATGAAACAATTAGGTAATAATAATAATAATGATAATAATAATCGTTTCAAACGTTCAACTGATTTGGGTTTCTCTCATCATTTATTAAATCAGTCCCAGATATAACGAATAAATAGGAAGATTATATAACAGATGTTAGTATACATACACTCCCATGGATGAACGGCGCCCTCTCGTGGTTAAAATTGAGACCTGCACAACTGTAAATTGCCCGTGTTACGTCACACAGATATGTTCCCTGCGATTGGCTGTCCGTGTCAGGTCACATGACCACCTCTCCTCTCACTGTCCCGTCTGTTTCCAAAACGGCACTTTGACAGCACGGTGAATGAGCTTTTCCTTTGTCCTTCGTGTATTTAACAATGAAAGTACAACCTTTAATGTGATTATGCGCAAAGAACAGACGTCGACGCTGTTATATGCGGGATTTTAATTCACCTGGACGAATGAGAGCCGGTGGGTCGACAGTTTTTCGTAGCTAAAAGTGACTTGTTTTTGTTGTTTTGCACTGTCAGCGACTCTTGGTCTGCTCCAGTACAACAAAACCTGGTTACAGTGAAGGTTAGGTGGGTTTGCTTTTTCTCCTCATTTGCTTCTAATGTGTGTTTTTTTTTATGAACTTTAAATCTTGCCTACACTCCAAAGTAGCCCACACTCATATTTGTAGCCTTTTGCTAGCTAGCTACCCCTGTTATCTTTCTGTAACTAACAAAATAAGAGTGTTGCTTTGAACGTTTCATTTAGAGGGAATTGAGCAATCCTCTCTGACTCACTCAGTTCCTCAACTTGAGCCCAAACTCTTTGAGTCAAGTTGTTCCTCTCGAGGCAGTTTTCTCTAATGTCATTTGTTGCTCTGCACAGAAAAACAAGCCGTCTTTGTCCTTTGCCCCCAGTGGCAATTTCATGCACCAGTCAGACCTAAAAGATCTGGTTCAATTTGACAGACACTTAAAGCTTTTAATACTGTCAATACTATATAATGTAGAGATCCTGAAGATCATTTTCTATATAAAGGTCAGTGCAAGAAGTCAAATGAGGCACCTTGATGGTGTTTAACAACAAGTGGTACTAACAAATCTGTGAAACAGCTTTCAGGTTTTTTTAACTGAATCAAGGTGTTTCATCCCATGCAGCCAGGAAAATACCTTTCTTATTAGAGTTTCAATCCAGCAATACTGCTAGCCCGTAGTTTCCTTGTTTCTTATTTTTAGGTAAAACTTGGCACTGTACTTCAAAAAATGAAATTAGCTGTGAACAACCCAAAACCTTAAAATATAAAAATCACAAAAACTGCTGAATCTTCTTACATCCTATGTTAAGTAGACATAAATGAGTCTGATTTTTCACAGTGAACTGAATTATTGAGTTTTGGACTGTTGGTCAAACAAATTACAACATCTGAAGATGTCACTTTGGACTCAGATATTTTTTGCCATTTTTTTACCATTTTGTGACACTTTTGAAATTGTTTTTTCATCAAAAATAACTCAGAGATTAATTGATGATAAAAATAATTATGAATCAAAGTCCAGATACCGACTTCAAACTGTTCCAGGATATATTTCTGTGAACTGATGGTTGCACTCTGAAAACATTAGATCAATCTGCAGATCCTCATCCAGCATCAGTCATCAGAATTATCAGGCCTGTTCTTAAATTGTAGATATAAAATATGCTAGACTTTAAAATGTCTCCATAGACTAAGTTTCAGTATAACCCTGCATTGTTGTGGATTGTGGGGTTTTTTTTTTGTGATTTTTGGGGGATTTTTTATGTCGCGTTTGGATATCAAACAGTTATTTTTTTTATTCCTCCCTTCTTGTTGCATGTGAGACCTGTTCAGCTCTAAAAAAAGAAAAATGCAAGAAACTATACAGCTACAGCAGTAAATGTTTTTGCCGTCCAGTATATTGTATGTTCCTCTTCCAGCAGCCTTAAAGCGATAGTTCAGATTTTTTGAAGTGGGGTTGTATAGCTTAATTATCCAGAGACTCTCTCTAATTATAAGTTACAAAAACTTTACTTCAAGACTGTTTTGACAATAATAAATCACAGAAAATCAAGTGCTTAAAGGTAATAAATAAAAGTACAAGCCAAAAGACTAATTAGCGGGGAAACAAAGCACACAAGGATGGATTCATTTTTTTAAGTATATTAATGAAATAAACAAATAAATTATTGAATAAGAAGAAGAATAAAAAAGGGAAAAAGAGGGAGAGAGAAAACAACATGATTGAAGTCCATTCCCATTGGATTCCTGATCAAGAATCTGCAGTATATCAGATTCCCACTTCACTATCACAAACTCTGTATTAAAGACAGTTGACAATCTGCTTGTGTACTGCTGCCTGACAGTTATTTTGTTTGTGTTGTTGTGTGACTTTGGCATTTGTAACGTTTAGGTTGGATTCACCACAGTCACACAATAACACAAACTCACTGATTGAAGCGGCAGTAGACCAGCAGCTCCAGTGTTCAGCGAGCTAAAATGACCGTTTCTCTAAGTGGGCTCTGGTTTGATGAGAGGATAGATGGGGAACCGAGGCCATTAATGGTCTTCCTGAAACGAGCTGACAGAAAAGTGAAAATACCATTAATATAAAGTGCACGTAACCCTTTGAAACCTGAGAAAATTGGCTGGATTTCTTTCAAAAACATGGAAAGAAGGAAATGAGCAACTTTATGATACAAGAAATAACCCAAAAATTAGCAAGAAATTAGCCAACTTTAGCTAAATTAGCAAAAAGTTACAAAAAAATTACAGCAAGAAAAGAAAAAGGAAGTTACAAATAAATAAATAAATAAAATAAACAAGAAATGACCTGAAAAAAGTGCTAAAATAAAAAAAATTCTGTAACATAATTGTAAATATAGAGTTATAATGATTATAAATATAGTTTTCCCGACTTTTTCTTAATATAATTTTCTTATAACTCTCTTTCTCTCACTCTTTTTTGCAGCATTTTTTCCTGGTCATTTCCTCTTCACCTTTTGTTAATTTCTTGTAGTTTGCAAGTATATTTTTTGCCAGGTTGCTCATCCTATGTTCCCCCATGTTTTCTAAAGAAATCAAACCAGTTTCCTCATGTTTAAAAGATTGAAATGCTTATGAACGGTCTCTGAACGCAGCACAAGAAATCTAATGTCAAACCAGGTTTCAGAGGGTTAAACTGATATTGATTTTATTAGGCGGGATGTTTTAGGTGGCTAAAATATGTTTTGTTGCCGACACCATCCACAGCAAGATAAAAAAATCTTGAAGTATCCCTTTGATGAGTCACATGTTTCTGTGAGGAGTAACGAGGTCAGAGACACTGAAGCTTTACTGAGTCATGCTGCGACTGTCAGCATTCAGGCTTCCATACTTCCTCTGTCTTTTAAGCAATCAGACCACGTAAATCACGAGACTTCTCTTAAGTGGGCTGTTTTTAGTCGCTGTGAGCTCGGCTCCCATCAGCCCCGGCGTGTCAGCAGCTGGAGCCATGTGTGTGTCTTTGTGCTGGAGATGAGCTGTGCAGGTTATTCTCTGTCTGTGGTGTTGAAAGCATATAGAAGCTTCTCTTTGTCACCTCTGTGAAGGTTAGGCAGAGGTGTGTGTGTGTGTGTGTGTGTGTGTGTGTGTGTGTCTGTGTGTGTGTGTGTGTGTGTGTGTGTGTGTGTGTGTGTGTGTGTGTGTGTGTGTGTGTGTTTACTCCTACAGAAACTGTAGAGATCCCTCCTTTACCCAAGTTCACTTTTTATTTTTCCCAAATAATGTACGCTGGTTGGTAAACGTTAGTCAAATGCAGTTTACTGATGTCATGCCACAAATGTTCTCTGTAATGACTTAAAAGTTTTAAGCTCCTGTTGCCATTTCAGGCTGCCAACAAGTTCAAGTTTCCTTGTTCAGCTTCAGTATTAGATGTTTCATCAAATGTTGATGACAGAGGCATGAAGTTGTGATGTAACATTGTGTGTTTTGTTCCCGTTTTTTGGTCTCAGAGCTGTGAAGCATCATCTGACCTGAGCTCACACTGCTGATATCTATCAAATCAGATGTCATTCTATCTCTGAAAATGAAGACGGACATCGCTTACAACCAGGTAAAGTAATTTCAGGTGCTGCAGTGAATTAAATCCATGAGCTGATGAACAGAAAATTCTTACTCTTTGTGCCAACACAGATTTTGAATAATTTCCACTTTTGAATATTTGTCTAAATGAGATATTGGATTAAAAAATACCAAACATTTAGTTGGTAAAGTTTCTCCATTGTTATAATTAACTTTATGTTTTAGAAACTTGTTGATAACTTTAAACATCTCAACAAACATGGAGACATTTAACATTTTTTGGCCTAAAAGTTTAATCCAGCTGTTATTTAAAAGAATTATTTATACTGATTCATTGATGCAGTCCTAATAATTTGTATTGTATTTTAGACATTGTGCTTTAAGAAAATGCTTCCTGTGAAAGTCAGTGAGCTTGTTCATCAGATAAAAATAGGGGAGTTACGCCTTATTATCTGTCATAAACTGACAGATCATCTCATGTCACCCTGACATAAAAGCACCATGGATCCCACTTTGATTTATTTAATTCTATCAATACTTTTTAAATTTTAAACCATATTTTATTATTATTAACAGTTGTGTGCGCAACTTTTTTATTTAACAGTAGCTACTTTATTTAACTTTATTGTAACTGTAGTTCGTTCAATATTTTTTTCATTTAAGAAGTTAACATTATCTTAAAGGACATTTAAAAAAATTGCAATATATATTTTGTATCGCGATGTAGCCTAAAAATATTTTAAAGCTATATCACCCAGCCCTAGTCTCAAACATGGTGTTCCAAATGAAAAAAATATCACATGATGCACATTGCGTATTTGCTGAGGTTGTATTAAAATCCTCAAAATATTGTATGCTGATTGTGTTAATGTGTTTTTCCTGATGCCTTATAGCTGTTTGACATGGAGAAAAGGCGACAGGAATCCCACAGGAAGGCACAGGTGGTACGTTACAGAAACGCAAAGATGTATTTTGTGTATCAACTTTACTTTATTACTTAATTTTGTGTATTTACATTACAAAACACCAAATAACCAAACACAAAAAAACAATGATGCAGAATCCATCACAGTCTTCACATCTCACAAAGAAATACACATTCAGAGATAAATATTATTAACTTAATGTTGATCGACAGCCGCATCTTTTAAGTGTTGTCCCCGCCTCCTTCCAGTATTCCAGATGTGTGATGGCTCTGGCCACCATCTCCACTGTGCTGCTGGCCGCCACAGCCCTCTATCACCTCCTGACACCACGGGTTTCCTCCTCCCATCCTGCCCCGAGCAGCAGCCTCCGTCTGCCGCAGGCCGAGTCCTGCTCAGACCCCTGCAAGTAAGCGAACACCTGCATGCACAGGGACACGCCAACAGTTATTCAGCTGTCAAATTAACTGTTTGAATAGCTGTTGTAAGCACTTCTCAGGATTGATCATTGGAGAGCAAAGATTGGTTTAAACTGAATTCAAAGTTCATAGCTTACCTGGATTCTGCAGCTTGTTGGAAGGTCTTCATCAGCAGAAGAAGCCATGTTAGTTGTGATGGAACTTTAGGTATTTAAACTTTCTGTTATTTAAAGCATATCTCATTCACATTGGCTTTAAAGTTAAGCTTGATTTGATTTGAGTTGATTTGATGCGATTCGATTCAGTTTGATTTGAATTATTGCAAACATGTAAAATAGAAAATAGAGAAAACAAGCAGAAAGACAAAAAAAGTAATATTTATTTTTAGTTCTTTTGTTTGTTTGTTTTCTCTATATTTAATTTCTGGAGACCTGTTCGCAGGAAGAGTAAGCTCAGGTCCATCAGAGGAGCGAAAACTCAAAAGGTGATGTGATAGATGAAGAGTGGCAACGTGCAGCAGTATCGGTTCTGTTTGTTTAATTGCATTTAAAAGAAAAATAATGATGTAAACAGTAGATATAACAAGTGGTGGTGTGTAGTGTTTCTGTGTTGTTTAGAGTTACAAATGACTGTGCGCATCATATCTGGGAGATAAAGCATGTAAATTAGAGTAAAACACAGACTTTGCTTATCTCATATTAATGTGCCACATAAAACCCAGACGTGAGGGGGTGATTTGTAAATCTCATGAGGTCCACAGTTATGAGAACTGTGGCAAGGTATGCACTGAGCAGGGCATATTTACAAATGAAAATTGAGCTTATATATATTTTTTTTATTCATATGGACAACACACATTAATCAACATTTCGATAAATGTGCAAGTGTTAGCCATCAGGCCAATTTTCAACTGCAGTCCTTTGGCAAGGTGTTTTGAAACCTATAAAAGCAATAAACTATGTAACAGTGTGGACTGTTTGCCTGCAAATTACCTAATCATTTTTGTACTATAATTTCTCTTTACATAGCATCATATGTCATACATCTGTGATAAGCTATCATAGTCATGGTCGATTTATCGGTCAAGCTCTTCTCCACAGGCAGAACCATGAGTACACATATTACTCATTTATTTTAATCATTTCCTCTCTTTGTTGCTGTCAGGATTGTTCTGGTGGAGAGTATTCCTGAAGGACTGGAGTTTAACTCCAGCACCACTCACCCCTCCATCTTCGAGGCCTGGATCAATCTGATGGCTGAAGCTCGCAGCAGTGTTGACATTGCCTCCTTCTATTGGACGCTCACTAACGAAGACACCGGCACTCATGAGCAGACAGCCTATCAGGTCAGCTGGAGCTGTGGATGAGTTTTACTTATCAGAAAAGATCATTTAAATTTAAATGTGAACATACTTATAAGTATTAACAAGAAGGAAGATCAAGCACACCAAAAATGTAAAAAAAAAAAACGGAGAACAAGGAGGAGTTACATTAAAAAAAAAACAACTTTATTACAATGGCTAAATCGTTAATAAAGGAAACATGTTTCGACCACTGGGCATTAAAAAAAAACTTCTATTTTTTTTAAAGCCCTGGTGAAGACCTGTAGTGCTTTTCAATGATTTAGCCTCTTTAATAAAGGCGTTTTAATGTAATTCCTCCTCATTTTTCTTTTTTTTCACATTTTTGGAGCACCTGGATTTCCTTCCTGTTTATCCTGTTGGTTAGCATTTTCTATGAGCACCCGACAGGTTTTTGACCTACGTTTGACCATAGCCAGAGCAACCAGTCATCTCTCTCTTTTTCTAGGACTTATTAGTATTATTTTAAAAATGAAAAACATGAAAAATGTTTTCTTTTTGATTACAGAAGCATGAATAACATTTACAATGTTAAAATTATTTTTATGCTGTGTGCACAGGGTGAGACCGTTCTGAAGACGCTAGCTGAACTGTCTGGGAAGTTGTCAGTTCGTATCGCAGTGAACACGCCACAGGAGAGTCAACCGCAAGCAGACCTCAGACTGCTCAACAAGTCAGGTGACACTGACAGTCTTTTTTGGTTACACCTGATCTTATTCTTTGTCATTTCCAGGCATTAAAATGCCTTATGGCTTTTCATGGCTTGATTTTAACTTTTTTTCACGTGAAACTCAGCACCTCTGCTGCCACAAACATCCGTTCATGACAAATCATTGAATTGTGTAAGTCCTTTTGTCTTTGAATACATAAACCAGTACTAATGTTAACTCTTTTTGCTTTTGAGAGTTAATTTGTGTGTGAAACTGCCTGATTGTGTCCAAATGTACGTACATGGAATCTGAAAAGCTACATATTTTATTTATTGTGTCGCTTTTCCAGACCGTCTTCTAATTACTGCAATTATATCTCAAATAATCCTTTTTTTTTTACAATTTAATTTTTTTTTTCTTTTTCTCTGCATATTACAATTTTAAATCAAAAGGTTTAGATTTGATTTAAATCATTTTTTCTCTAAATATTATAATTTCACTTAAAACAATTTCAGACTTGTTTATTCAAATAATTTTCTCTAAATATTACAAATATATGTCAAATTATTTATTTTTTTTAAAAAGGATATTTCTCTAAATATTTGAGGATTACTGCAGATTATTCTGACTGTTTATTATTTTGGCTCTATGCTATGTAGCTGAACATATTATTGTGTGTGCGTGCGTGTGTGCGTGCGTGCGTTCATGCACGTGTGTTTTTCAGGAGCTGATATTAGGACAGTTAACATGAGAGAGCTCACCTCAGGCGTCCTCCACACAAAGTTCTGGGTTGTGGACAAGAGACACATTTACATTGGTAGTGCCAACATGGACTGGAGGTCCCTCACACAGGTATACACACACACACACACACACACACACACACACACACACAGAACACTCTCTCACAGGTTATCAGTCAGAAATACATTTTTTTATCCGATATGTGTAAATGGGAATCTTCCAATCTTCTTATATTAATATTATATTTATATTTTATATTTCTTAAATAGTTTACCAGAGTATTTTTGCTACTTTGTGGACAGTATCAGGAAGTCCAAGCAAATCTGTGTTTCTTCTGCTTTTAGGAGGAAGTTTTTGTGTTGGCTCTAAGCTTCGGTCACATGCTATGCCGACAGAATAGTTAATATTTTCTTGACTACCATGATGGTGTAAAACCACATCTCAATTTTAGCTTTCCCAATCACACGTGGTATTCATCTTGCTGAGCTGTCACTGCCACGAACATCCTGTTCTCAGAAAAGTACACCAACATTCCATATTTTTTCTGTTTGTGTGCCAGTAATAAAGAGACACTTCTTTCTGAAGGAAATGTCTGAAGAAATTAAGATTTCAGGAACTATTAGTAAAACTTAATTCAAGATGAGTTTAAAATTTGAGAAATATCATCCTGATTCAAAATAACATAACAATTCTGTGGTTACCAGCATCTATCATCTCTTACATTCTGACACTCATTTTTGTAAAGAAAAATCGTTTACAATGTGATATGGTGTCCACATTACAGGCATTAAATGACACTAAACATCCAAATCTTCAAATGAAGTCAGAGTTTTTTCCTTGTCAGATGATGGATATAGAAATCAAAACCTGTAGGGGTTATGCAGTAGAATAACTATCTATCAATCAATCAGACTTTACACCAGAGGCGGGATAAAACTTATAGATAAAATTTAAAAAAATAATACTAAATTTAAAAAAATGCTTTTGATAGTCGATAAAAGGTAAATAAAAAGGATAGCAGCACAAAGTATAATAATAGATACCAATGTTAAAAATAATAAAATGATATACCATCAAGTAAAACAGCTAAATAGACCAATATACATAAACAAATACTCAATAAATGAATAGGTAGAGTTCAATTAAAAGCCAGACTAAAAAGTCGGTCTTGAGTTTGCTTAACAGTGAGAGAGCACAATTTATAAAATAGTTTTGTGTATGTTTCCTCTCGATGTGAGTTGATATTCTGCTGGTGGTGTGCAGGTGAAGGAGCTGGGTGCGGTGGTCTACAACTGCAGCTGCTTGGCTGCAGACCTGGGGAAGATCTTTGAGGCCTATTGGTTTCTGGGGGAGAGTCAGTCAATCCCATCGCCTTGGCCCAGCAGCTTCTCCACCCTCTACAACAAAGACACGCCCCTCCAGCTGCCACTCAACAACACGCCGTCCAACGTCTACCTGTCGGTGAGACACATACAGGGAGAGAAGGATGAGAGATTTTTTTATTTTCAGTTTATTAACAGGAAGAAGCCTGTCTGTAACCGCTGATTCTCCTTGCTGTATGATCCGTTGAGGCTCCTGCATTGTTTCAAACGTTGCTAGAATTCAGAAATAACTAACAAGATCTCTTTTCTCTCCTCACTCTCTCTCAGAGTTCCCCTCCGTCTTTCTGTGCCGCCGGCAGGACTCCAGACCTTCAGTCCATCCTCAGTGTGATGGAGGATGCCCAGAGCTTTATCTACATTGCTGTCATGAACTACCTGCCCACCATGGAGTTCTCACACCCTAAACGGTACAGCTGTTCACAGACTTGTGATGTGACACAAATTCAAAGATCGTCTAATACATACAGCAGCTCTACATATATGTCTTCAGCAGCTGAGAAAATAAAGCGACTGGAAAGTTATCCATTAAATCACAAGAAAAATTTGATAGATAGTTCAAAATCCATTTCACAACTTCAAAACCACTAAAACCGGCTCATAAACTGGCTCGTTCCATCATTTCTACTGTGATGTCTCATGTTTTCATGCTCTGTACGTGTCGCCCTCTGCAGGTACTGGGCAGACATCGACACCCAGCTGAGGCGAGTCGGGTACGAGAAGCGGGTCAAAGTACGCCTGCTGATCAGCTGCTGGGCCAGCACCCAACCCATCATGTTTCCCTTCCTGAAGTCTCTGGCCTCACTTTATGACCCCAAGAGCAAACTGGACATCCAGGTGGTAAGTGCAGCCTCTATGTTGCTTCATAATGAAGGAAAGACCCAGCTGCGTTAATGTGCCACTGAGAAAAGAGGTTGTACATATTATTATTGAAGTTCTTTCAATGTATAAAACTGGGTTGTCGGCTATGTGCTGTATATCACGTTAGTTAGCTGCTTAGATCAAGCATACAGTGCGTACATATGTTTCAGTTTTTGTCAATATGGACATACTGCTCGCAGTGTTATCATGGTAAGATTCTCCACAATTCAATCATTCAGTTAATTTTACTGAAAACATGAGCACCAAAGAAGAAAGTATGACCTGCATAGCAAACAAGAGAGACGCAAAAAAGTGATTAGTATATGTAGAAGACTTTCTTTTTTTTAAGCTATGGAAAAATGTCCAGTGATCTGTATGCGTAATTAGCATAATTATATATTTGCAATTATTTTACAGAATTATTCTGATCTTTAAGATTTGTTTTCAGGTAATTTCTCGCTTTTTTAATTATTATTATTATTTTACTTTCTTGTTGGGATTTTTTTGGTGGGGGCAATTTTTCAGGTAATTTACTTGTACTTGGGTCATTTCTTCTTCTGTTGCTCATTACCATCTTCCCATGTTTTTTAAAATAAGTAAGTAAAGCCAATTTGACCAGATCTCTAAGTATTAAATACAAATTTTGATTGTATTTCCATTTTTGCTGAGCAACAGTTTTTTGTGGAAAGAAACAAAAGCCCATCCCAAATATAAACCTGTTGAAGTCAGTGATTTAAGCAACTGATAGCCCAGGCTGTTAATAGAAGTTTTAGGGTATATTACAGTAAGAACAATAACATGATGACCTTTTGTTTTTCTTCTCCAGAGGCTGTTTGTGGTGCCTGCCAGCCCCAGACAGAGGGAGATTCCCTTTGCCAGAGTCAACCACAACAAGTACATGGTGACTGACAAGATAGCCTACATAGGTAAGACTGCCCACACACTGTATGGTTCCATTAAAAAAATCTCTTCTGATTGTACAGCCGAATATGTATCACCTGTCCAATCAGCCAAGTGATGAATGGGCTAAAGTATCATCTGTTTTTTGTGTCTTTAGGTACGTCTAACTGGTCAGGTGACTACTTTGTCAGCACAGCTGGCTCAGCACTGGTTGTCAATCAAACTGCATCACAGTCCTTGGAGCCGACCGTCCAATCCCAGCTGAAGGCTGTGTTTGAGAGGGACTGGGAGTCCACCTACAGCACTCCTCTCACCCAGCACTCAAACCTCAAAGACTTTTGTTAGTTTTAACAGCCGATATGACAGACACCATCTCAGTGTGGACGCCTCGAGTCGACACAGTGCTGTAGTTGCACATTTATTTTAGTATTTAAACTTTCACGCATTTTGCATGACCCAGCTGAAACAACAGGAGCATGGACACTCTGTGCTGATAAATCAGCTGCAGACGACCTCTCAGCAGAGCGGAGTTTCCCCGTTTGCTAAGGTTCAAAGGAAGATAACTTCCACTTAACCTGGAGTATCACAGCTTTAGTGCCAAACTCCAGTTTGACTTAAATAATGTGCCATTAACCAAGTATATTGCCCAGTTCTGCCAGCCTTACATTGTCAAGGGTTGCTCAAAGGTGCCTAAGTGTTATTTTTAGGCAGAAATAACTACTTTTTTTTTAGCCATTTCTATAAAAGCAGGCACGGGATTCTAACCGTGTGTGGATAATAAGCCACTTTCATTTTGAGGTACTCTGCAGTAACATCAGACCAGAATGTACTGCACCAGCAGTTTTTCTTTTACAAACCTCCAACAGACTTGTAGGATTAACTTGAATTAATCATGGTGCCCATCATGTAGAAGAGGGAGCGCTGTTTCATCTCTTCAGTCAGGTCTGTTTCATGATGAGGCACAATGATGTTTTTAACTGGCTCCCGTAGTCACCATGTTTAAAGAGGGACTTTGCCAATTTTCAACCAGCTTTGTTTCATAAAAATGTGGGTAGTGTGTGTATAAATGAACTGTGGTAAACGTCTTACCGGCGCCCAGATCTCCCTGCTCATCGCTGACTCCAGGGCTGCTGCTCCAACTACAGGCTTCTGCATTTTTTGTATGTCTGCCACCAAAGACACAGAGAGTAAAGCAGCGGATCAAGACGGACACCTGCCCCTCTCTCTCAAACCAAACTTGGATCAAATGATAAAACTAAGCAGCGCTGATCAAATATAATATGCGTAACCTAATTCTCACCTGAAATGTTTGCAGAAACATATATTAGTGACCTATTTAGCTGTAATACAACACTGTTTGTTGCCAGCCGGCCACTATATTGCACTATATTGTTTGCTATGTCAAAGTAGTCAAGCTCGCTTTTCGTGATCCACCAGCGAGAGAATTTATTGGTCCAGTGCGGCGCAGTGCATTCTGGTAGTTTTTCTACCTCTTAATCAAAACCAAACACCTCAGCCCTTTTCCTCTGCTTTCTCTGGTTGTGTAGCAGCAGTTATTTTCATCTCTTTACTACAGAGACAGCCAAGTATTTTTAAAGAGCATCTTCACAGCAGTGAAATACTTTAATTAACTTTAACTTTAACTTTTATTGATCTATTCACTGGTCACTTTCTATTTTTAAAAATCAATCACAATGCATTAATTTTCTTCAACATCTGCCTCAGTGGGAGCTTTTTGAATCCTAGCTCACCTCAGGGAGTAAAGTCTTTTCTTAACTGATGATTTAAGTTTGCTGGAATCATTAATGTTCATACTGGTGTGCTGTGCTTGTACTGTAAATAAGATGCAAGCTTTTTAAATTCCATTTTCAGTCCTCAGGACTGTTTTTAAATAAATTTATTTCGAGACAGCAGTGTACACAATAGATTGAAAGTTTGCAGCAGCAGTGAATGGGGATGGACTCATTTAATTTCCACTGTGTGGAGTGATTGAAACTACCAATTAGTGAAGAGGTGGTTGTTATGGCAACTGTCGAATGAGCGTGTTGTAGCAGCATGCCTATAAGAAAGCTCTGTGGCAGTTATTGTATACACCTCTTTGTCCTCTTTATAAAAAATACTCTTCATAAATGTTTTAGAATCAAAGTCTATTTAAAGTTGTTTATGTGCTCTGATACACACATATTCAGTTATGAGGAATGAGAATTATTTATGTGACACAATGAAGTTCATACCACTTTGTTATAGATTTGTTAGCAAAGAGCCTCTACATAACATGTTAAGCTCCTAGATCAGAGCCTCAGGCACCCTCACATGGTGATATGAGGTTAGTTAAAGAGATGGTCTAATTCGCCAAATACTGTCCTCCCTTGGTAAATAGACGAGTTCTGAACATTTTGATCTTGGAAAAACTACAATATTTGCACACCTGAACGTGCGTCAGTGCACTGGAGGGCAGCAAATACCCCCGCACAATTTCACTGTTTGTTTCATACACGTGACATGCAATGTTTCAGATTGAACCACCTTTATCAAGTAAATGAGCCGCAGGATTGAAGCCATGATTTAAAAAAATACGGCAGTCATGACTCCAAACTCCCACATTGCAACCGCAACACTCGAAGACCATTGTTAAAAAAAATAACTCTTATCTCCTTACATGATTGTGAAAGTGCTGCTTCTATACAAAATTATGTTGGATCTTATGACCGTTTCTTTAAAAATATTTGACTTTGACCTGAGGATGCTTAGCAACGAAACCCAGTTGTTTCCAAAGCTGCACTGCTTGTGATAATCTGCTGCTCCAGCTCAGCAGTGACTAATGTTCCTGTGCAGGAGGTCTATTAGCTGTAGGAGGGCCTTCTCTATCGCAAAAAGTCCAAAAAATACACAAGATGAGCCACATAACCACATAAGACCACTATCAAGACCACTTCAACTTGACTCTACAAATTTAAACAGAAGGAGGAATCAAAATTCATCAATCATGGGGAAATTATCGAAAGAGTCCGGCATGATAGATGTATGGACGGACCTACAGCCAACAGAAAAGCAATTTACTTATTATTCATCACACCACAAAGAATACTCCAGACTGGATTACTTTTTTATGTACGCTGCAGATAGACACAGGACAAAAGATTGCAAAATAGCTATGGGAGTGTATCTCACAATACACCTTGATAATAAAAAGAAAGATACACTACAGAGACTTAACACAAGTCTGCTCAACGATGGCAAATGTAAAGAATTTATCAAAAAAGAACTTAAAGAAAACGTATATGTTTCTCTGCTTACAGGAAAAAGGAAAAGCAGAGACACCTCTTAGAACTAAGGCTAAAATGAAGAATTTAGAAACTCAGCATTCCATCCAAAGAGACCCACAAATATTGGCACAATTAAAATGTGCTGTATCCAACAGGAAGTAAATAAGGTCTATGATGATTAAAACGAGAAAAAAATGAGATTGAGATAGATAAAATAGATAGATTAAGAGAGATAAACAAAAATACCATGTCACTGGTCCTAAGGCTATGAAGCTTCTGTATTGGAGACTACATAAACAACAAACTGAGAGGACAGTTTATAAAATTAGCAATATAAGAAATAATAAAGTATGCCACAAGCTAGAGGGAATTATACAATCTTTTGAGGCTTACTATGAGGACTTATACACCCAACCTGATGTAGTTGATACCTTTAACACTGACCAATCAATAGGAGCCCAGCAAAATAATGTACTGAACTCAGACATAACCATTACTGAGCTGGATTAAGCAATTTCTCAGTTGAAGACTAATAAAACACCAGGCTCTGACAGCCTTATTGGAGAATGGTATAAAGCCTTCAAACCTGAGTTGGCTCCAATGCTCCTCAGATGCTTTAACTACACCCTAAAAGAAGGTCAGACACCCAAGTCATGGTGTGAAGCAGTAATATCAGTAATCCCTAAAGAGGGTAAGGATACAGGAGAATGTAGCTCATTTCGACCTATATCAATTTTAAATATTGATTATAAACTGTATGCATCAATACTTGCTAAAAGGATTGAACATATTGTCTCTGAACTGACAGATCCTGATCAAACAGGGTAGATCATATAATTAAGTAAAACATCAGCGCAGCACTGATTAGCCTGGATGTGGAAAAGGCATTCGACACAGTCGGGTGGGATTATCTATATCAAGTGCTAGAACGATTTGGCTTCAATAAGAAATCAGTTCAGTGCATCAAGTCAATATGCTCATCCCCTACAGCTGAGATAAGAATTAATGAGCACCTATCCCATCCCATCAAGTTAGAGAGAGGGTGCCGCCAAGGTTGCCCCCTGAGCCCTGCCCTTTTTGCGTTTTTTATAGAGCCCCTAGCTCAGGCAATAAGGGAAGATCCAGAGATTAAAGGGATTTTGATAGGGAAAACTGATTATAAAATATGTTTTTTTGCCGTTGACATTTTGTTGACTGTGACTGAACTGAAGAGAAATATACCCAAATAGATGTCTATTTTAAAATTGTTTGGTGCCTTTCCAGAACATAAATTGAATACACACGTCTCAAATACTTTGTTAAAATTTTACTCCGAATGCTGAGTTGCAAAGTAAATTTGATTTTAAGTGGGACTCTGCTGCTATTAAGTATCTGAGTGTGCGAATCCCAGGAGACATCTCAAAGATATATAAGAGTAACTACTGCCCTCTTACCACGTCAATTAAAGCTGATCTCGATAGATGGATCGTATTACCACTAGATATGTCAAATAGAATTGAGACAGTAAAAATGATTGTGCTCCCTAGACTATTATACCTATTCCAGTCACTTCCTGTGGTAATTCCCCCTAAAGAATTCAGTGAATGGAATAGGATGATTTCAAGGTTTGTGTGGAACGGCAGAAGATCCTGGATTAAATATAAAACCCTAAATTGTTCAGAGATAATTGGGGTCTTACCCTTCCATGCACTGAAGATTATTACACCGCTGCCCAGTTAAGACCTCTTGTCTGCTGGTGCAATTCAGAGTACTCAGCCAAATAGAAAGACTTAGAATTGGGTCAGTTTGATTCACCAGCACAACCTGTATTAGGTGATTACTAAACCCAGAAGGCTCAACTACATAAACTAAATCAGTGGATCAAGCTAGCCCTTAGGGTATGGTTTAAGACCTGCAAGAGGTTCCACCTTGAAAATCATGCAAGAATACTGAAATGGTAGATGATGATCCAGACTTTATGTCGTCTGACCTAGACGTGCAATTTAGACAATGGGCACACATGGGTATAATTGCTTACTGTACTATTGCTAGTGGTTACAATATGGAGTCTTTTAAGCATCTTTCAAATGTATACAATTTTGGAAAATGTGATTTCTTCAGGTACCTCCAGGTTAGGGACTACTTTAACAAAGAAATCAAACAAACAGCATATTGTATCTAACTTGACCGATATATTTATTGGGGCACATAAAACTAAAGGTAACAAACATCTAGTTTCACAGATATATAAAGAATTACAAAACTCTAAAAATCACTCCACCATTCAGGTTAGACAGAAATGGGAAAGGGAATCAGTCCAGGAGATATCTGAAGAGGACTGGAATATTATTTGGGAAAATCTGATTGAAACTACCGACTCAAGGTCCTACAACAGGGTTTCAATGGTCATTTTTTTAACCACCATTTTTGTGTGTGTGCATGTGTGTGTGTGTGTGTGTGTGGTTTGTTCTTTCTCTTTACTCTAATACAAGGCCTATGTTAACAATGTTTTTCTATTACCCTTTTTTCTTTCTTTTGTTTTAACCTGAAAACACCAATAAAAAGAAAGTTACACAAAAAGACAACTTTAACTGAATATGCCGCTGTAACTATAGTTATTATTGTGGCAGCTGCACTGTCCTCTGGCTGCCTGCTGGGATTGTTCCCCAGTACAATAGTGCTGCTGGGCTTCTCTGTCGCCATACATTCCTATAAGCCTCCATGTGCGTGCAGCAGCGCGGAGGAGGAGCGTGAACAGCGCCGGCCAGGACCGGTCAGCAGGGCGGATATGGCGGCGTACAGCCCTGCATATCACTGCTGGTTCCGAGAGGGGTTTTTTAGATTTCACAGTGAAGATGGCTTGATAAAATAAAGCCACCTGGAGTCACGGACGAGCAGCCACTGTTTCTCTCACTTCGTGCGCGGAGATACTGGTGCGTTTTTGTGCGCAAAGACTTTCTGTGGGTGAGGAAGTTTCCGGGCAGAGCTCCAAAACCAGGGCGGATATTTCACTGGAGTGAAGGTATGAAGCCACAGGACTAAATCTAAGTCCTGAAAAACTTTCTTTCTAGTTTGTCTCCAACTGTCCAACTTGTCTGTCTCCAACTGTGGATGAAGTTTATTTCTTGTGGACTGACGCGCCAACAAACTAAAATGAGCCATTCAGGGCGTGTAACTTCCAGCTGACCCTGAACCCATTATTATATTCTGTAATTACAAATGACTGGGAGTGGGTAAGGACTATTCCGTCAAATAAGTTGAAAATCGAAGTTTCTCAGTTTACTTGCCGGTGTTTTGTTGAAGACTGTTCGTTTGATACTTAGGCCTATAGCATTTATCACTTTCTGGTTTTATAAAGTGTGTTTTAATTTCTTTAGCTCTTATGTTTACTTGAGGGCTTACATAATTCTAATTTGATAATATTAAAAAAAATATATATTTATATCTTTTATGTATTTTTTTAAAATATGAATTCATTTTCTCATATTTTTGTTATTCCCTTTTGTATTTTTCCCCACTCCACCTATTTTTATGAAAGAATTATTTTGCACATTTTATATTATTTAAACCGACATTTTTAAACTACAACTTTGATCAATGTGCCCAAACATAGGAGCTACACAACTGATCCCTCCTCTGCCCCTCTCGAGCATGTGGACCAAACCCTTTTGATTTATTTTATTTTATTTTATTAAAAAATAACCATATATGGTTTTTATAAGGAAAACTTGAATTATTTTTTTATACTGGTAACTGGTTTTAGTTCATTAAAGCTGGTCGAAGATTGGCCCTGATCCAATTCTTGCTGGTCTTTGATGGTTTAGTTGGGTGGGCCACTAGTTGGAGTGACCAGTTGGTCAAGCTGAGCACATTTATCTTTATGCATATCCCATGACAGTGGACTTAACTGATTTATGCCCTTTGCTTTTACTCCCCTCCCCTCCCCTCATGATGCTGTTATTTCTCCACACTCAAAGACATTGAATTTGATTAAATCTTACAGGAACTTAAATAGATAAACCAAGTAGAGTGACCACCACAAGCTGGTATGAGCAGCTAAACAATCAGAAATGATGCAAAAACATACCTTAAGCTGGTCAAACAAGCTGGTCAGCCAGTTACACCATCTTAAGCTGGTCAAGCTGTTTTTTTCAGCATGGTTGTTGTTCATCTCTCAAACTGCTGTCTCTGCAGTTTCAGAGCCTCCGCCCAGATTAAAGCCCCGCTGATGTCCTCTGTGTCCTGCTATTCTGCTCACTCTGTCCCAGCTGTTTAAGGTAAATATTCACTCACAAACTGCAGCTTTCTACAGTATTATGACTGGATGTAGACTTTAATGCTGCAGTATAACTCTGACATTCACACATTAATGATATGAAATCTTTGAGGGTTTAAACCATTTAAATCCTGGAGAAACATCACTTTTCTTGCTGCTCTCAGATGTCTTTCACAAGTATTCAAAAGCTCTGAAACCTGAACAAATTGGTGCAGTTTATTTCAAAAACACTGGAAAAAAAGGTAGAGTACCTTGGTAAAAAAAAGAAAGAAAAAAAGTTCCACAAATTGCAAGAAAACACTACATTTGGGAATTCATTTTTTTAAACCCAGGGGAAAAAACTTCAGGAAAAATGTCTGGGGAAACAAGAACAAAGATAAGGAAAAACTATATTTATTCTTATCAAAATTATAATCATCTTTTCCAAGTCTTGTTTGCCTTGTTTTTTTGTTGTTGTTTTTTTTGTTTGTTTGTTTGTTGTTGTTGCTGTTGTTGTTGTGTTCTTTTTTACTTTCTTTTTTAAACTAATTTTAGGTTGTTGGGGTTTTTTCGTCTGTTTGTTTATACATTTCTCACTAATTTTGGGTCATTTCTTCTGTTGCTCATTGTCTTCTTCCCTTCCACTATTTTGCACACTTTTAAGAAGCTTTTGTAATATTATTATTATTAATAATAATAATAATACTATATATATATATATATATATATATATATATATATATATATATATATATATATATATATATATATATATTTAAAATTATGTAAAATCCATTTTTTTAAAAAGGGGTTTGCTGTCATTAAAAGTAGGCAGTGTAAATACAAGTACAATAATAATAGTAACTATAATAATAATAATGCCTTTATTTAGAAAGCACTTTTCAGAACAAGTCAAAGTGCTTCACATATAAAAATTAAAAATAAAAGAAATAAAAATTAAATATTTGCATGAATACAAAAAAAAGATAATAAAACAACAGTGTGGTCAATACAGAGCAAGTCTAAAATAGTGAGTTTCCTGAATTTCTCTGGCAGGTCACTCAACAACTGAGAGACCTGAATGGGAAAGGTCTAGTGACCTTTATTTTTAAGGTTTGACGGAGGAATGGCAGGAATGACCTACCAGAGGATCTCAGGTTGCACTCAGGCTTGTCAGTACAGGAGGTCAGCTATATATTCTGGAGCTTAGCCCCTACAAACCCTAAAAGTTATCAGTAAAAATTTAGAATCCACTCTAAGATGAACTGGGAGACATTAAAATTATTTTCAAATTGGTCTGATGTGTTTTCTTGGACTTGGATATCAGTCTAGCTGCGACACTTTGGATCATTTCAGACTAATGTAATTTCCTGCTGAGTGCAACTGAGTAAACTTACGGTTAGGTGAACACTTCAACTGGGATGTAGCATATAAAATAAGTATTGCGTTATTTTGATTTGGCCATGTAAAGTGATGGTAGCAACTGTAATTGATCATGTTTTGTTTATGTTTTGTGAAATTGGTTTTGCGCTGCACTTTGTCTCACTTCAGCCACTCAATTAAGCAATCACACTTTTTTCATGCATTTTAAATAATTAATACAAATATCAATTACAAAACCTGCGCAAAACAGACTGAACAAACTTTGATCCTGTTTAATTTCTAGATCTTAGTGACATTAAAAAGTAACAGAAAGAGAGATGCCTCCACCAAACACCACATCCTTGTCTCCAGTGGGTGGTTGCTTGGCGTGTGTGGTGTTGCAGTAGCAGATTTCTAACACTTGTGTGCAGTGTTTGTGCAGGTTTAAACTGATAGACTGCTCTGACGGTCAGTGTCAAGCTGTTCTCTCGACTCACCTCAGTGTTGCGCTTGTTGACGCTTTTGAAACAGAAATTAGAGTGCAGTGGAATGAGATTTGAAATGTGGGCTCCATTAAATCAAAACATTTAATCAGAAAAGAAACCAAAATCAGTCACTCATGAACACAACTCATCACAGTGGAATAAAATTAGATCTATCTAATCTCTGTAAAGGCACTTGTGCATTGCTAAATTCAGCCTCAACTGCCTGTAATTGGTAATGTTTTTAAACTGATTCACATACCGAGTCTTTGAGCTGAGACTTTAACCCTTTGCACCCCTACCAAAAATATAAAGCAATGAGCAAAAAAAGAATAATGCAAACATTTGTAAGAAATTAGAAAAATTTACAAGAATTACCTGAAAATTTGTTTTGAAATTATAAAAAAAAAACAAAGAGGAATTTATCCAGAAAAAAAGTGCTTAGAAATATAATGATTTCGTAACATAATTCTAAATATGTAAATAAGATAATTATAAATATTTTTTTTAGTTTTCTTAGGTTTTTTTCTTTTTTTTACAGACATTCCTCCCTTTAGCTTTTCTAATTAATTATCTAAATCAAATCATTTCTTACAGTTTGTGGAACGTTTTTTACTGAGTTGGTCATTGTTTTTTTCTCTGTGTTTTTGAAAGAAATCTCACATATTTGCTCAAGGTTTAAATACTTGTGAAAGGCATCTGAAGGCAGAACGAGAAACGTGATGTTGCTCCAGGTTTCAAAGTGTTAGCTGAGAGTCCAGCTGTGGTCCACTGGATCTGGCTGTTTATGGGTGTGTCTAAATGAGAGTCAAACACACCCAGTCTCTGCTGACTGCAGACTAGTCTGAGACGTGCTGTTTGATGAATACACACCTGCTGACCCAGAGCGAGAAACCCAAATATACAGAATCTGTGATAAGACTCAAAATGTTAAATCCCATTTATCTTACTCTCTGTCTGTCTCTGTCTGTCTCTGTCTGTCTCTCTTTCTGCCTCTGTCTCTGTCTCTCTGTCTCTGTCTCTCTGTATCTGCCTCTCTCTCTGTTTCTGTCTGTCTCTCTCTCTGCCTCTGTCTCTGTCTCTCTGTCTCTGCCTCTCTCTCTGTCTCTATCTGTCTGTCTCTCTGTCTCTGTCTCTGTCTCTCTGTCTCTGTCTCTGTCTCTGTCTCTCTGTCTATGTCTCTGTCTTACTGTCTCTCTTTCTCTCTGTCTCTGTCTGTCTGTCTCTGCCTCTCTCTCTGTCTCTGTCTGTTTGTCTCTCTCTCTGTGTCTCTGTCTGTCTCTCTCTCCGTCTCTCGTTCTCTGGGTGGGTTTCCATCAAGCCTCAAATTGCACAAATTAAATATGCAAATTTAAAATACGCCTATAGTGGAAACCAGTAAACTTCTGAAAATGTCCCATTTATTGTGAAAAAGTTTTTGCTTGCATGAGGTGGTATTTCAGGCAATTCAAAAAGCTTGGCTTTTTTAGGTCACATGATGCTATGGCTATATGCTTGTCAGTAGGAACTGTCTCCCTCATGATGGAGCAGGAGCGACAAGAGGTGTTATTGCATCACATAACTTTTCAAAACTTGAGCCGATCATCCAAAAGTTTTGAATCCACAATTCCTCTGTGAAATTGTGGACTACCAGTTCCCAGAAATCCCTCATACGTAGCCGCTCCCACATATAAGGGGCTTTCACACTTACATCGCCTTTGATTGAAAATAATGACGACTACTGCAGAGGCTGCCATAGAAATAAATCTGCTAAGTCGCATTACATAGCAAGTGTTTATAGACATTTTGAAAATATCGCTTAAGTTTTGTGCAAATCTGTAATGAAACCCACCTGCTGACTCCCACAACTTCTCTTAACCCAGTTTGCAGTATTTTTTCACTGTGAGGAAAAAAATCTAACAAGAAAAGTATACTGCCATATGCTGTTCCTCACAAGTATATCTAAATCTGGACACACACACGTCCTCTGAGGTATCTCCAACATGTCACTTCCCAGTATGTAAACTATTTAGTGTCATCAGGGGCTGTGGAACGCAGCGGAGCCCAACCCTGGAGGTTATTTCTGTCTCCCAGTTAACCATCCAGCCCCCACCCATCCAGTGACCCACGAAGACTGTGTGTGGTGAGAGAGGCAGCCTGTGTTTTTGTACCGAAAGCCTAACTGAACTTGGCAGAATTTGATGGACCCTGCTCCCAAAATGCTGAGTGTTCAGGTGAAGGCTGTAGCGTGATTTGGATGAAATTCACAGGACAGATATTTAAAGTGTTTTTTTTTCTCTTTTAATTAAAATGGCAGGAAATATGTTAATGGAGCAGTGTGTAAGACTTAGTGGAATTAGCAGTTAGGATTGCAGATTGCAACCAGCTGAAACCTCTCCTTGTTAGGATTCCTTCAGTGTTGTTCAGGTTTTTATCAGGAGCTGAATTATCTGTCGAGGTCTCCTCTCTAAAACCAACAGAAGAGCTGATTTAAAGCAGCAAAAACACTGAATACATATATTTCACGTTTAACGTGTTTTTCTGACATCTCGGAGGGTCTGTTAACTATGATGGTCAGTGCGAAATCAGGAATGGCTCTATTTAGAGTCCGTGTTTGTAAGTTCTGGGCTACAGTAGAAACATGGAAGTGAACATGGCGATCTCCATAGAAACCATGGCGATCTCTCTGTAGGATGGGACATGAACAGTGAAGTAACACTAAGTCTACTCATATCTGTGCTTATTACTGCAGCCTCAAACTGCACCACACAGCTAACACTGGAACTGAAAGAGTCTCTGCTGCCAGGGGATGCCTTCAGTGTGTGTGTGTGTGTGTGTGTGTGTGTGTGTGTGTGTGTGTGTGTGCGTGCGTGCGTGCGTGCGTGCGTGCGTGCGTGCGTGCGTGCGTGCGTGCGTGCGTGCGTGTGTGGCTCTGAAGACCACCCAGTAAAATGTGCTAGGTTACTATGCAGTGTTGTGACAGATTTTTCTTTTGTGTTTGTGTTCATGCAGATGTTTCAGCTGCACGATGCTGGAAGGACCAAAGGACCTACAGCAAGTACTCTGTGTGTGTGTGTGTGTGTGCACGCGCGCACGTGCGTGCATGCATGCATGTGTTGTAAAGGAGAACTTGCTCTGGTGCAGAAACATTGGGTTTCCATTTCAGATTTGCCCAAAACGTAAGCGATATTTTTGAAATGTTGATAAAACACAATTGCGAGATGACTGTGTTTCCACTGAGTGATGTTCTACGACTTCTCCTCTCGGAATAACATTTCAAGAAACATAGTGATGGATGTTGACGTAAACATTAGCAGCTTTATTTCCATTGCAGCCACCACACTAGCCGTCAATATTGTCAATCGAAGGTGACGTAGGCGTGTTATGTGAGCAATAATGTAAAAGCAAGCCCCTTATGTCCGACAAGCACATAGCCATAGCATTATGTGACCTAGAAAAAACAGTAAAGTGTTTTCATTGCAGTTTTGTGAAATATGTCTTTTTGGAATCGCCTGAAATACTACCTCACCACAAAAACTTATTTGTGATAAAAAGGAGAGGGGTTTTTTTTCTTTCAGAATTGACATGTTTCCATTTGGTGTATTTTATATTTGCAATTTCAATTTGCACAATTTGAGGGTTAATGGAAACCCGCCTTTTGACACAGTGAATATTGAGTGACAACATCCTGATGTGATGCAGATGGAAATGTTTTCTGTTTGTGTATTCAAGTGAGTCTGTGAGGACACAAAGTTGATTTGCACAGTGATAGCAAAAAAGAAAAAAAACATGATGAAATAGTTTCAAAAACAAAGTCAGTGGAGATACAATCAGTGAACAAGCAACAAAACAAGCAGCTTATTGAAATATAACACTTCAACAAGATGCAACTACAAAAAATTTGAATCAAAAAAAAAAAACAGTGTTTGATAATAGGTGCGCATAACACAAGAGTTAGGGTGCAAAATGAAATGAAATGAAAACATAATGAAGTCGGGGATTTAACGGGGAAGGCCTCAAACAGTATGTTAGCTGCCTTTGTCTGTAAGATTGTTTCTTTTGTGTTCTTCCTGAATATTTTTTCTTCGTTTCAGGGGAAAAAAGTTATAAAATACGACTTCAAAAAAAGAATGGCTTTCGATCATCACAGAGAAAACGGAACAAGAGGTGAACGTGGCCGGATGTAGCTGTGTGTCAGGTGTGTATAGAGAAAAAAACAGAAAAAAAACATTTGCACTTTAATTACCATAGTGTCCTCTCAGTGGACAGATGTGGTGACGAGGGTGCAGACAGTAAACAGTGGAGTCTCGTCCCTGCACATGGCTAGTTCTGATCAGACCTGCTGATGTCTGCGGGGCTCCACAATAAACAATAGTCAGAACTGGTTTGATACAATGTTACAATAAATGGACAATACATGACTGTGCCCCGTTATGAAAAATTCCTTCTGCTGGTGTGTTGATGGCTCATTATAATATGATGAATCCAGGGCACTCTATTTATAGCTTATTATGACAGGTTAATGAGAAAAAAAGCAGATCTTTAATTAAAGACCACGACTTTCTCACTTTGTAAGTCACCAGGCCGGCAGAATATGTGATGAAAAATGTGTTTTTAACAAGTCAAAGAAATGTAAATAACTATAATGCTGCAACTAATGTTCAGAGTAATTATACAAGTAAATGAAATGAAAAAAGATGTCCTTTGAAGGAAGGGATAGTGTTGGGCCAACATATGCATAACCCTTTAAAAACCTGTAGTAAAATCACTTTTTATAGATATAGAAAGAAATAGTTTAAACGCTAAGTAAAAATTCTGGAGAACTATATGTCTAGCTATCATAATAAATTATTTAAAATTAGTTTATCGAATCATTATTTTTTTAGGCTTTCTTTTAGGCAATTTCCTTCTTTATTTTATTTATTAAAACTTTCCTGTTTTTTGTTTATGTGGGGGTCATTTTTAGGCCGTGTCTTGTGAAGCTGCTCATTGCCTTCTCCCAATTTTTTTTTCTCGAAGAAATCCACCCAGTTTGCTCAAGTTGTGAAAGGTTAAAACAAAACTTGTTGTTTTATTTGTAGATTTGTGAACTTGTGAACCAGGTGTAAACTGAAGTGAATAAACTGCAATCTGAAAGGAATACAAAGCTGTTATTGGCCTACTTCCAGCATATGTATGTCTACATTAAGCAAAAACATTAAAAATGGCCATCTCTATGCCGTTTTAAAGCTCTGTTGTGGGACTTTTGAATGTCATCTTCTGCATGCCAGTGTCAGGGTGCATCTTAAAGCTGGTCTTTTAATTGTCTTGTTTTTATGGTTTATTTCTAATACAATACAATTGTGGTAACTTTATTTTGTGTTTTATATTGTTGATTTGGAGTTGTATATTTTTATTTTGTATATTTGGCTGTAACTTTTGTTGCTGCCAGTCTTGGCCAAGACAATCTTTTTATGGTTAAATAAAGGCTAAATAAAAGGCAAGAAAATCTTGATCAAAATACTCAAAAATGTCCTGTTACTTTGCATTTCCTTTTACCTCAGGTCTGTTAGAAAGTCTGAATTGTTCTTTTGACTGTAAGGATGAATACTGTCTCTCTGTATTTGTGTTGCAGACAGACTGGCGGTATGTCCAGATTTAACCCTGAAACATGTCTCTAACTTGTCCCTGTGATAGTGTTTGCTTCAGTATTGATATGAGGTGAAAGACTCTCCCTCTCTGTCTCCCCCAGGCATGATGAGCGAGAGACAAACGGCACAGCAGCCAGAGAAGAACTGCAGCAATGCAGCTGCACATTAAAGTGGATTTACTGCAGTGTTTAGTGGAAGATTTGTTGATACTGTGTAAAGATACAGCAGGCTCCTTCAAGTTTATATTGTGGGTTTCCATTGTGATCGTCAAACTTTTTAACAAACTGGATACTGAAGCACTTTTTAAAACAGCATCATCACAAAAAAATGTTGAACTATCAAAGGAAAAATAATTTAATGTACTGTGTAGATCCTGTTGTCATTTTTGTGTATAATTTACTCCTTCTTCAAGTTAGCACAATAATATATGCACAACTTTTATCAAAAAACTGTCTTCATGTCTCATTTTGTCTTCATCCTGAGCTGCTTTGCAGCAGGACTGAACACAGGACCTCACTGATAAAGGAAATAAAGATTTCTGTCTCTGAGCTCTGATCCAATGGTGTCTCTGAATTCTATCAACCAATTCAGATTATTTCTCAGTTCTCACCTGTGTGATTGGATTAATCTGATTGGCCATTAATGGCTCTGAAGGACCGACACCAGCCTCTCTCACCAGCTCTCCAGTGTGACATATTATGTCTTGATGACTCATACAAGATGCTTTTCTGAAGCACCAAAGAGAATTGCCAAAACTTGTTCTCCGATATGACTTTTTTAAGAACGCCTCTTCATAAAACTTTCCATAAATCCCACATGTTGATGCTGGCAAAATCATGGTGTAAAAATAATCCTCTTAAGTGACAGACTTATATTTACAGTGAAAAGTATTTAAGTGTCAAAAGTAAATTTGACATGATCATATAATTCCAGAAAACCTTGTATCTCCAGTTTGGGGGATTTTGCAGCTCTCAGATCACAAAAGGAAGAAAAACAGAAAGCAATAAGAAGTACTATGGATAGAAGGAAGGAACAAAGGCAATGGGAAGAAGCGTAAAAGGAAGTAGCAAGACTAAAGGCAAACCAAGTCTGTATATTTTACATGTTGTTTTTTTTTAAGTCTGTCAAGCCAGAACTAAAAGGAAAAAAATCTTTAGGGAAAAAAATATTGCCACAAACTTGTCAATGTATGTATTATTTTATTTATTTTTATTTTTTTTAAATGATAGCACAAAAAAATAGAAATAACCAAAACATTTTTAGACAAAAATTGCCAAATTTGTAAAGGAAAAGAAATAAAGTTTTTGTAAAGTCATCAAAAATGATTAATTGAAAGTTTTATAGAAAAAAAAAGATCAGACATTTAAATAAATTTTTTTTAAAAATCACCAAAAATTCTTCACCAGAAAAAGCCAAAAGTTTTAAAGAAAAGTGAAATCACCAAAGAAACAATGCCCTCTAAACCTGTGGGCCCTCAGGTTTGGGAGGCATGTTTTCTATTAGAACTTTAACCATTTTTTTTTCCCCCTACAGAGGTTCAGGCTAAGCCTCCAATGTTCTCAAATGCTAGAAACGCCACTGTCTGATACCACCGTGAGATGTGTCCGGTAAACAACAAACAGTAGCGGTTTTCATAGATGTGGTCTAGTCTGTTTGCTCTCCCTCTGGTGGCCTTTCTGACAGCAGCAGTTGTGTCTTCAGAGAAATTACAATTCATGGCTCAAAACAAATTATTCATCCATCTGAACGGTGGGAAAGTAAGAGGAGTGCTGTCGGCTACATTTTTAAGCCTGAACGTCTGAGCTGTGAGTGGGCATCAGGAGAAGAAAACCTGTGTGATCCTTTTTGAGTCACTTTCTGTTAAACCCACAGGATTCTCAGGGCTTTAGCTGTGTGTGAAGCGAGTGTACGTGCATGTGTGTGTGTGTGTGTGTGTTTCTGTTTGTGAGCGTGCACGCTGACTCTATCCTCGATGACTCAGCTCTCAACTACTCTGCACTTTGTAGGGATTAACTGAAGCATGTGGCAGACAAACACAGCTTCTAATGAGTACAGAAACTACATTTATCACCTTGAGACCCGAGGAAGCATCACACATTCTCTCTGTAAGTCTCCCTGCGGGGCAGAAATCACAAATTTCTTAAATTAAAGGTCAGCCATTTAAAAAAAAACCAATAACACTCACTGTTGAAAAAGGATTAAGGGCAAAAGATGCATTCAGATTTCAGTGCTGCTGAAGAGGAGAAAAGGCTTTTGAATGATTTACTGATTACAGTCTTTTGGAGGTGTCGAATGATTTTGTTAGCAGCACTTGATACAGCAATCCATCTTTTTGCTTAAAATATCTCATCAGCTATTGAATTGTGTTTGGGATTAAATTTGGTTCTCAGAAGAAAAATCTGAAAACAGAAATTGAGACAATTCTCCAAAGAAAAATGAGAGCATCTGTCACTTCGACAAATGCTCAAAACGACATTTGTTCAGATTTAACTGACAAAGCTCTCCGGCAGCCGCAGGAATTATGACTCGTGTACACTGGGAATAAAGATGGAAGAAATGTGATATTATTATAGAGCCACAAAATCTGCAGAAGGAAGAGGTCGAAGTGGGTGGTTTATTTTTGAAACAAGTGTAACAGTTTGGAAGACCCCGTCAAAAAATGTTGTTTTGTCAGTAGTGGCAGAAAATGCAGCAGTGTTGTTCTGGAGGGCATGGACAGGCGTGAATGTAAGTGTTTAACCCTTAGAGACTGTTTGGCACTTTTTTCCCTTTTTTTCACTCTTTAATTTTGTCTGTGCTCAGGCATATGACTTAGATTTTGACAAGTGTGTATTTTTGATTAATCTCTGAATTTCCAGCTCAGCTCCTACAGTAAGTCTAAAATACACTGTGGAAACAAAATTATTACATTCATACAATTTTGATCCCACAGTCGTCAAAGCATAAAAAACATGCATGGTATTATTTCTGGGTGTCACTCTGGGCTTTTGACCTGGAATTTGTAATTTTTACTATAATCCACCTGATGATGTAATCTTTACCATATTTGGCATATGGAGAAAATACATGCTATTTCCACTAGGTGCACTGTCACAATCAATTGTGCTGCAAAACATTTACATATTCGAGGTTGTGATAATCAAAAAAAAAAAAAAAAAAATGACTGTGACTGTGACTGTGCATGACTGTGCATGTAGTATATTGAAAATAATTCATTTTACATGTTTTTTTTGTAAGAGAAGACAAAAGCATCAATTACTATCAACTCACAACTCTGCAGCCATGCACACTGGATTCATACCCTTAACACAGTTGAGCCCTTTGTCTTAAATGAAGAACTTTTTCATGTTTCCTTTAAATTGCCGCACATAATAAATGCAGCACTTGTACTTTTTGTACTTTATGCATGCAACTTGAAGCTATACCTGTGTTAATATGATCCTGGCATGACTGTGGTGCATGGGGTGTGGCACTTGTACATTGACAACGCCCACATTTGGATCCACTGTCCAATAGATTTGAAATCCTGTTCAACCAATTATCCACTGAGAGCTGCTCACCTGTTGTGGGTGTTTGGCTTTTGGCTTCCTCCATGTTTGACTCTGATGAAGACACAGCAGTGTTGACACGTTGCTGTTCTTGAGTTGAGAGGCACCTGATTTAGCTGCCTGCTGCTGGAAGATGGAGCCCTGATTCAGCCTGCACTATTTACTCCTGTTTTACTACAGGACGAACGTATGGAATTTAAGCAGAGAGCCACAGACAAGGTAAGAAGGTGAGAGACAGATTAACTGTTGTTGTCTTTCCTTTACGTGAGATTGGTTTAAAAAAATAAGAAAAACACAGTGGGTCTGCAGGACAAATTTGAGAGTACCTGGGGCCCAATTATTAGCAATATCAATTCCCATCAATTAACAGATGTCCTTGTTGCATGAAAGATCTGTTACTCTTGTTACTCTGTTACTCTTGTGCTGCATTTAGATGCTTTTTACAAGCATTTTAACCTCTGAAAGCTGAGAAAATTGTTGTTTTTTATGTTGTTGTTTCTTTCAAAACACAGGATGAACATAATGATCAACTTAGCAAGAAATATCCTGCACATCACACACTATTTATTATTTTTGTCACATGGAAATAATGAAAATGAGAGAGAAATATACAGAAAACAATTCTCTTAATTATAAATTCAAATTATGTTACAGAAAGAAAGGACAGAAAAAAAGAAAATAATTTTAAGAAAATATTTTTTGGCACTTTCTTAAGGTCATTTCTTGTTTTGTTTTGTTTTTTTTTTTTAGAATGGTTGTTGTTTCCTTTACTTTTTTCTTTTTTACTTTTGCTCAGGTTTCAAAGGGTTAAGCATTACTTTTCTGTTTTTTTTTTGTTTTTTTTGTTTTGTTAATAATAAACTGCCATAAGGGGAGGTTGTGTTGCCCCATTTGAGGTGTGCTGGCTGTGGTTGTGTCTGACTGGTATCCAATGTCCAGCCTCTCTAAGCCCAGGAACAAGGCCCTGCTGGGCCACAGCTAAAGCCTCCAGCACCACAAACAATGGAGCAGGGCTTTACAGAGGGCTGGAGCAAACTGCTGACTGTCCACTAGTGCTAATACACCCCTATTCTGTCCCGTCTCGCTGCTGTCGCCTCTCCCTCACACACACTCACACATACATACCCGGTGTCTATCTCTCACTCTGTGGTGGTTTGCAGAAGAAAAAGAAAGTTCAGTGGTCCATATGTTGATATACACACACTGATGAGACCGTCTCTCTCTTCTTCTGTCTTTCTGTCTCTTTCTGTTGACCCCCCTCCCTCCTCTCTGTGCTCTCCATCCCTCTCCCTCCCAACCCTGGGACCCCTCCACCCTCTTTCTCTCTTGCTTTCTGTCTATTAGTGATCTACACTGACGGTGTAGCTTGGTCTCCCGTGGGCCCCAAACAGTCAAACCGATTCCCGGTTGGCCTCTGACGCCCACCTGCCTCCCCCAGCTCTGCCGCCCAGCTCTCCCGGCCCCACAGCCCGTGTGAGGGCTGCTCCATCACTGTGTTTCCTCCATCGGCCTCCTGCTGTGGACCATGTGTGAGTGTCTGCGTGGAATATTCAGAGTCACCTGGACGCCTTCCTCCAATGCAGGTCAGGATGAATAACTGTCTTACTCTGCTGTGTGCAGCAACACAACCTCCTGAAGAGTACCATATTTTTGTAAAAAACAAAATTGCACATTTTTTGTGGATACACAAAAATAGTGATATGATGGTATATTGGATTATATGCCAAAAACATGTCCACTTATCCTTATTTTCACATAGAAGCATTATCTATTGTGATGGTTGAGTTTCAGGAGCTATACTTCTTTTAAGATTAGTGTTGGAGTTTAGACAGTTGAAGCTATTATTAAAGCAGATCATTTATGGGTGAGTTCAAAATAAATAAGTCACCTTTTATGTTAAAAGTAAAACAATCTGACAGGAGTTGAGAATCAGACCTGAGGTTGGTAAAATTGAAGGTAGACCCATCATCCACCATGATCACAGCACTGTTTCTTTTCACTGTTTCAGTCTCAAACTACTGTTTGGTTGTTTGTTTCTACTCGTGCCTCCTTCATGTATGTTTGTGTGCTGGAAAAATATTTTACATTTTACATATTTTAGAACATGCTCTCTGCCTGAAATTGTGATCGGCTTTATTTTGATATGGAGTACCATTTACATACAAGGTCCTAAGATGATGTTAATACTTGGAGTAGCCTACTATAAGGAGGCAGGTGGAGACTCAGAGACATGAAGAAAGACATGTCACTTGTGGCTCAATGCTCAACTCTTGATACTGTATACTCTTGAGTAGTTTTTATGATATGCATTCAAGTGTGATTATTTTGTGGTTTGATGATTACAGAAATAAATCTAAAGTCAGTCTCTTACAGTCAGTGTAGAGACTGTACATATTGTTTATTTGTTGGGCTGCTACAGTGAAGTGCTCTGTGTGCAATGCTTTTTTATTAGTATGAGGTGAACCAGTCTGGCATTTGGTCATCTCTGTTGTCCGAGGATATGTCCAGCATGATCAAAATCTGATGAGGTTTCAATAGCTAACTGAAAGATTTGGTGTATTGTTAGCTATATGAGCAGCTGTGCTCGGTGGTCAGAGTCACTTGCAAATGTGTCCTGCTCAGCTCCTGGAGACCATAAATATATTACATTTGTACATTTTATTCATATCATATCAAAATTTCTCAAGTGATGAAATATACGAGCTGACTTTGTCTTCTGGACAGAGTGACACCTTGGCTGACTGATCCCAACCAACAAGCAACAAAACTGGTTGTGATTTAATGATTTTTTTCCAGTGGCTTTTCAGGCGCCAAATGTAGGTGTTTTGTAGTGACCCATCACTGTGTTTCCAGCAGCTTTCTAGGCTGAGTTTCCTGCTGGGACTGTGTAACAAAAAGCACTTGTTTTTTTTACCAAGACTCTACTGCCAAGATAGTGACACAAAGAGTGGTTGTTTTATACCCAGATATGACTGCTTTTCATGGCAGAATAGTGGCATAAAAAGCAGCTTATTTCCACCAGACATCACTGATTTTTCTGGCAGAATAGTGACATGAAATGTGGCTGAATTTAACCAGACATCACTTCGTTTTTTTTTTTTTTTCAATTTTTCAGCACTTTTTTACTACGGAGGATTAGGGCCACATTAAGGGGAAAAAAAAAGAAATTATTTACAAGATTAAAGTCATTAGTTACGAGAAAAAACTCATTATTAACGAGAAAAAAGTCATTATTAACGAGATTAAACTCATTATTAACGAGAAAAAAGTCATTATTAACCAGATTAAACTCATTATTAACGAGAAAAAAGTCATTATTAACGAGAAAAAAGTCATTATTAACGAGATTAAACTCATTATTAACGAGAATAAAGTAATTATTTATGAGAATAAAGTCATAATATTCAAACCTGCTGCTTTTGGAGACCATTGTCAAAATGAGGGCTACGGAGGATTTGTTTCTTGAGACACAACGAAACCCCTCTGAATAGCCCGTAGATGCATCCAATGATAACCCTGCAGTTGACCAGTTCCAGCCATTTCCCCCTCCAGAAAAGCAGCAACATCCTCCAAGTCCGACTGGTTCTTTCGCCGGAAAAGATGCAATTTCTTGCATATTCTTTTTAAAGTCCTGATACTTATGATAATGTGATGCTGATGTGCCAAAAGATTAAGTAGCTCCTTGTTTGTGAAACCTATCCTAAAATACAACTCAACCAAATTCTCTGTAGCCCTCATGTTAACAAGTGTCTCCAAAAGCAGCAGGTTTGAATATTATGACTTTATTCTCATAAATAATGACTTTTTTCTCGTTAATAATGAGTTTAATCTCGTTAATAATGACTTTTTTCTCGTTAATAATGACTTTTTCTCGTTAATAATGAGTTTAATCTCGTAAATAATGACTTTTTTCTCATTAATAATGACTTTTTTTCTCGTTAATAATGAGTTTTTTCTCGTTAATAATGACTTTTTTCTCGTTAATAATGAGTTTAATCTCATAAATAATGACTTTTTTCTCATTAATAATGACTTTTTTCTCGTTAATAATGAGTTTTTTCTCGTAACTAATGACTTTAATCTCGTAAATAATTAATTTTGTTTTTCCTTAATGTGGCCCTAATCCTCCGCTGTACTTTTTTTCTGATTTTTCTATTTATTTTTTATTTTTTATTTTTTTTATTTTTTTATTTTTCTTTTTTCTTTTCTTTTTTTGGCGTATTTTCAGGTAATTCTCTTGTATCTTCTGAATTTCTAGCAAATGTTTGGCCCCTGTCTTATTAAGTTGCTCATTGCCTTCTCTTCACTTTGTTTTTAATGAGGCTATTCATATCAAACGGTTGTCAGGTTCAGTAATAATTTCCATTTAACATTCCTGAACACTTTTTTAGTGTTAGACAAGTGAGGCAATGAGGACTCTTATCAGCACATTCAGAAAACTAACCTTTTTCTTTTTTTTCTTACCTAGTTTTGTTGGGGTGGGGTTTATATAAAAATAAATACCAAATTCTTGTAATTTGTGAAATATTTCTTTCATGTTTATGAAAGAAATTGCATCAATTTTCTCAGAGGTCAAAGGCTTAATGGGAAATGTTCATACTTTGTTCTCAGTCCTTCATCCCTCTCAACTAAAAAATGTTCTTTCCAGAAACCACGGCTGACACTTGAAACTTGACAGAGAGGTCTACAAGTTGCGCATATAAATTTGTTCTTTGTTAAAGCCTAACTAAATTATTATTTTGTACAAACCATACAGTAAACCACAAGTATCCAACAAGGATATACATAGGTATACACTGTAGTACTGGGAGAAGTCAACTCCTCCCATTCATTTCTATTAATACTCACAGGTCAGGTCAGCAAACGAGGTTGTTCAGTTGCAGGTCAAGGCAAAGCCGAAGTAGGAAGTAAGCATTGTGTCACTGAAAACAGTTTTTAGTTTTTGTTTAGTTTATCTGCTCGAGCTGACAAGTTTTAGCTCAACAGAGACACTGTGCTTCCTCCCTGTATGTTTGTGTTTGTGTGCCAGTAGACCTTTTAAGGGCCATTTTGCACTTCCCACATCTTGCTTTTCCATGAGGGTCGACTTTGGGCCTCCTGACATATATGTCACCATCCAACCATATCTGTGAGAGCCCGTACAAGGTACAAGGTAGATATATTGTCATTTTTCTTAAACATGGTTTAAGAAGAAATGACAGTAAAGTTGATCCTAAATCCTGCTACATCTTTTTGGCGTCGAAGGAGGAGTTGAGGAGTCTCACAGCCTGGGGAAAGAAGCTACTCTGTAGTCTGGTGGTTTCGGCTGCAGATACTTCTGTATGTTTTTCCAGATGGCAGCAGGGTGAACAGACTGTAGCTGGGGTGGCTGCTGTCTTTCAGTATCCTTTGGGCTCTGTGGAGACACCTCACTTCACCGAGGTCACTGATGCTCTGTAGATGGGACTTCCATGTGCAGCCAAGTATTTGTGACCATGCACACAGTACAGATAGCAAGCATGTCACTGCACATGCTCCAATCACTTGTTCCAAACTTTAGTCCAGTCCACAACACTGTGGTCGAGCTGTCTGCAGCTGACACACTACAGTGAAGTCAAGTTTTTATTTTTTTTAGTAAAAACATAAAAAAGAGATAACATTCCTTTTGGGGTCTTTGCCTTGTAACAAATTTTCCCATAAAATTGGGGTAAAATACTGCAGCTGTAGTTGCTAAAGTCCTGTTATTCAGATGAATTATGTTACGCCAGTGACTTCAAATTCCGGACTTAAACCTCACTGAGCTCAGTTCAGGATTGGCTAGAGCCAAAATAATACCATTTTCAGATTTTACCACCCTACATGTATACCTATAAATCATTTTCCTTATTACAGCAGAACAAGTGAGAACACCAACATTGGCAAACAATGTTGTCATTGTTGTGATTTACTTCAGCAGTATATTATTATTGATTTATTGTTGGTTTTACCACAGTAATCTACAGTAGAATCTACAGAGTAATACTGTAGCTTACCTGTGTAGTATGATGATTGATGATTGACAATGGTTGCATGTAGCTCTGTTCCTCTGTCAGTATTTACAAGGCTTTACTTTGGTTTGGAAAAATTGTACATTACTGTATTTTTACAGCTGTGTGTTACATTGTAAAACAGCTAGAGAGTGACAAGAAATGGGTGACAGAATGGGAATGACAGACAGCAAATGGCTGCAGGTTGGAAATGAACCCACGTCACAGCTAAGGCCTTAGCCTACATGGGGAGCACACTCTAGTGGGCACCACAAGAAGTTAGTTTTGAGTTGACTATTCCACAGACATTCAATCCAGACCCAGCAGTATCTTCATAGGAGCTATTTACACAGCAACGGTTCTTGCATGAAATGTTAAATTTTGTTGCAGTTTGGCCTTTCGTTCACAGGGCAACAGTGTTTTAGTGCCTGAGTTTAATTATTTGAAAAACACCAGCCCTTTTGTCGCCGTGTAAACTAACAATGCACAAATCCTGTGAAAATGGTGACGCTATAGCTGCCCTTGGCTCATTCGCATTACGTTTTAGACAAATAGCCATGCACGAGTAGGACAACAATAACAACAATGGCAGACTACCAAGCTGTGTTTGTGCTGCTGACTCGACTGTGTTTATTTATGCTGTCGGTTCTCTTGCGTGCATTTGCCATTGTCTTCTTTATTTATTTATACTTATTGCTCTGTAGAAGAACGCCTTTATGCAAAGGCACATGGTGTTCTTCTACGGTGTCACACCGACACCACCGTTTTTAGACATCCTTGTACACGAGGATTCATTCTCATAATGTTATCATATAAACAGATTTTTTTTTTAATGCAAAGGAAAGACTTTTTTTTTTTGCAACTTTATGTTTTCAAAATATAACCATTTGATATACTGTATATACTTGATTGTCATTTAACCCCCCCCCCCCCCTTCCAAGTTTATAAAACTAACCAAAATAAGAAAAAAGGAAATAATAATAATAGTAATAATAAAATAATAATAACGAAGAGATACATAAACCAGACAGATAGAAATAACCGGTTGTGGGTTATGTATGTTCAGTGCATTAGTGAACCAATTCATATATAACAGCTACATATTACATATTACATATTACATATAACCTCTGGCATGACCCAGTATTTCTGACCTTCTCTGGTAATATCATTTACATCACATCTTGAATTCATTGTTTGAAAGATAAATGTTTTGCATCGTAGTTAAGCAAAATAAAACAATGTGCAAGAAGAGAGGCAAAGGAAAGACTTCTCCATTTTTAGTATGGCCTTCTCGTCTAAATGTGGCCTTAGTTTCACTTTCACCCGATGTTGGCAGTAGGAGGCAGGGTAAGCTCAACTCCAAGCCCTCCCGTTAAGTGCCAGAGGCTATTGCAGACCATCAGTTGTACTATGAATAGAACCACATGCACATCTGTGTGACCACAGCTGTCCGCAGACACTCAATGCTAAATGTATGCTGAACCTTAAGAAGTGCTTGTTGAATGGTTGAATAGCTTTAGAAACCCCTCCCCCCACACCTATGTCTGACCATTTCTGTACCTCTCTGAAACTTATCCCTTCGCTGTGTTAAAATAACCATAAACTCTTTTCATTTCAGACACATCTTCCAAACTAGCTCCAATCGAGCAAAATTATCATAACATAACATAATCATCCTGCTCAAGTAATGGTTGCTCAACATCGGCAAGAGAACAAACTGTGTGCCGACTCTCAGACCGGTCGTGTTTTCCACTGTAACACACACACAACCTGCTCCAGTTTCTTGGCCCATTTAAGCGCTGACGAGGGCATAGCTGTGGTCTGGTGGGACCTCGTGCCCTGTGCCAACTGAGCTGCCCGTCCTCCCTCACCCATCAACACGCCCCACCCCTCCCACACTGCTCTACTCCTCCTCAGTCCTCCTTTAGCTCTACCCTGTTTGTCTCTCCTGACCATCCTCACTCCCACCCATCACAAACAGAACTTCATTCACAGATCTTTGTGTGTCTGCCAACATATCACATGAGCGTAGCTCTGCTTGTGCTTCTGTCATGGCTTTCTCTGAAGAGAATCCTTGGTTTTTATTTGATGATGACATTTTTTGGTTGAGAGCACATAACCCTTTGGTTTAAATAAAAACCAAAGGAAATCACCAAAGGCAAGGTGTTGCCACAATAGTAATATGCATACAGGCACAGGTGCCATCTCACCTGTATTAACAGGGCGGTCTGTTGCTTGTTTTGATTCGGTTGACAGTGAAAAAAACAAATGTTCAGCTGTGCAGCTCGTCAATAGAGGAGTAATGTCTGAGGAGAAATAATAAATTATATGAAGATTTATTAATTTGCCATTAACTCATATTTTCAGGATTTGGCTGGGTGTCCCAGCTTTAGATTAAGGCGGCACAGGCACATCAGGGCAAACCTGCTGCTGCTTCCAGGACATTTTTACACAAATTTATTAAATAATGTTTGTTACAAAAACGATTTACATATAAATGGGCTAATTTTCCACTTGATATAAGCAGCTTTATATATATATATATATATATATACCATTAGACTGAAACTAATATATTAATAGCATGATGACATCATCAGACATTCACTTTTTTGCCTCCCCCAATGTTGAACCCAAGTTGGCGCTGATGTGTACACATCCCTTCCCATCTCTCTCCCTCCCTCTCTCTTTTGCTGTCACCCTCCATCCCTCTCCTGTCCAGCCCAGCCCTTGTTTTAGTCCCAGGCCTCTCCCATATCTAAATCCTGGCTTTGTGTGGGAGCTGGAGTGCAACAATGACCATGTTAGCTGACACAGTGCTGGCTCCCTGATCTGCGCTGACAGCATCTTCCCCCTACCGCCCCTCCTCTACACGGCTCGCTGGCGAGAGACACATCCGCCGCTCAGCTCTAGCTCTGTGGGCAGGGTACGGGGCCGGATAGTGCTTCACTGGGTCCATGGGGGGGTCATGGGTTGGGTGGCGGGGCCAATGGTCTACAGTTGAATGTGTTTATGAAGCCCGGGAGTTTGGATAGAGGCTTAAAGGATCTACACATCTATTGAGGTGTTTTCTTGTATTTTGGCAAATCAGACCTCTGCTCAGGCAACACGCTCCCATCCCAACTCGTCACATGGTGCCATTCTGTCAGTGAGTTGCTGCATCTACTTATGACATTTTAGGTAGCCTTCTGCGTCAACTATTTATGCTCCAGGATGCCATTACTGTGATGTCAACAAATGCACATGGTGGGATGAAGAAGCATGGTCCTTATGTTTACACAACAGCGCTTGGCAACCAACACAGGCTGTCTCAATGGTTGGGATGAGGTAACAAAGTCAAAGATGTTTAGGTTTAGGTAAAAGAGGCACATGATAAGGTGCAGACAAAAAAGGAAAAAAAACTCACACCCATATGGGAAGCAAACTATGGTCTCCTGCACAAAAGTTAGTTGTTTGTGTGCCCCATCCACCTGCCCACACGTCCGCCCTGTAGGAGCACTTGTGCACCTTATATCACGTTGTTTCGACAGTGTTATTACCTGACGCTTTCCTTCAGCATTGGTTCTGTCCGGCCATGTTCTCAAGTGACGCTGCCTGCGTATGTTGCATGTGGACACGCGTCACAGTCCAGCCGTCTGCCTGTATAACAACTGGTGACGTTGTTATTATACTACGCCACCAGTTCTGTCTGAGCGCACTCTCATCTGACGTTGTCCAGCCGCCTTCCGGTTGGGCATGAAAGGTGGCTTTTGGCATCACACTTGTATGCTGAAAGCACTGATAGAGCGGACATGTTTGATGAGTTCGGAGTGAGAATGGGCTGGCTGAGGTTGTAGTTTGGTGGAGCTGTGATGATGGGAATTGTGTGAGTACAGCAAAGGGAAAGTCCAATAATGTTTGACCAGTCCATCACTCAAACCTGCCAACTTACACAGTCCTTCAGTCTTTTTACATCTTCCCTTGTTACTCCCGTCAACGCATTGATCATGTGATCACAGCCGTCCCATCACTTGGTTTACACATGAATTACTGGCTCATCATTTTTCATGAGTCATGCACATGAAACAGTACATGAGAACAGACAGCATAATTTGACCAAAACAACAATATTTGGGGTTTTTGTTCCTGTCATCAGTTTGCTTATTAAGTGCGAACAACACATAGAAATGAAATGATTCAAATCCAGTGTGACTGCACCTTTAGAAAAAATTGAATTAGTCAGAATTAGTAGAACTACTTTGAGTGTGAAGAACTTTTAACATTTTTATTGATTACTTTGTAATCAATAAAAATAGTAAGTAATCAGTGGTCTGTCCTTTCAGCTCTTTATATTAGAATAAATTATATTGTATAATGGTAAATATTACTAACTTTGTTGCAAGGTTTGGCTGCCAGCAACACTAACATCTTCTTTAGAGAGTTAAACATTAGTTATTAGGACAGTGGTCTTTATCATCTATAACTGACATTTTTTCCCGCTGTAAACAATAATTTCGGGATTGAATCTGCAGGCAGCTCTTCTCGATACAGTTGAGTTTGGGATTTACCTTACAGTGTCAGTAAAAAATCCTTTTATCCAGCTGAGTTATTTTACTGGAGTGAAAGCCTCTCCACTTCATTTCACCTCAGTGAGCGTGAAATTGTGTCAGTCTCTCTTTGTACGCATTAGTGCCACCTTGAATTTTCTCTCCATGTGGCAGGTGCTGAATATGAGCTTAGATACAAAATGAGTTCCACACCTGTGGATCAAACCCTCATGTTGTCCAGTTTACACAACTCCAAAGCGTCTGTGAGCAGGATACTGAATGCTGCCCAGTTCAGTGGGTGACCTCTGACCTTACTGTGGAGGAAAGAGAATTTAGCTAAAAATGGTTTTGGTCTCTATAGCTAATTTCAACATTCATAACACTTGTACAGTGGATGAATTTTTAATATAACTTTCCTGTTTACAATTTATTAAGACTTAAAGTTATGCATATTTGAAAGTGGGGCCACTTTTAGTGACAGGATGTCTTTCAGGCGTCCCTATAGTCTTGAGTCAGATTCACTCCTCACTCCCTCTCAGCTCCACCCTCTCATTCAAATATGAAATAAAAAAACAATACAAGAAAAAAACAAGGAAAAAATATGTTTTTCCTCAACATTCATACAGCAAGTGAATAGTGGATTCCCAAGTGAAAGTCCAGGGTTTGTTGGACCCATCCACCCCCCATTCCTGCCCCCTCCTGACACTGTTTGTGGCAGCGTTTCAAACTGACATTGTCCAGCATTGTATCTTACAGGTGCCGTCCAGCCACGTTTTAAACTGACACCACCCAGACACGTACTGTACTGCTGTGAAAGTTTAGGCCTCAAAATTTCAGTCCACAAAACAATGGGAGATGTCACGGTAGCTACGTTCAATATTTTATACAGTTTATGCTTTGACCTCATTGTGGAGGAAAAGAGAATTTAGCTATGGGGAACTAAAGCTAAATACCCCCTGGCCTTCAACTGCAAAATGTCAGTAAAAGAGACTCATAATGAGTGACTACAATAAGACTCATAATGACTACAAAAACAAGAAGATGCAAAACAAAGAAAGAGATGCAGGTCTATTACAGAGACAGAGAATAATCACAAAGAGATGCAAAATAACAACAAAAATATTTAAAAAAACACCCACAAAGAGATAGAAAGATACAAAACTATAGCAACATGCATCATTTGTAGTTGTTTTGTGTCCCTTCCAGTCTGAGCGGTTATGTGGGAGGGCTGGGAGGGGCTTTTACACGTCTCTGCCCAGCTAGGACTTTGGCTCGCTGTCTGGCACATCTGAACCTTGTCATATTTACCTCGGCTTTGCGGCCAGTTGGTTTACTACAAATCATCTTACACAAACATAGACGCACACAAATAAACAGACAGATACATACTGACATGCTGAAACGCAGATAGGAATACAAGCAGACAAACACACATGCACGCAGATACACACACACACACAGTTCAGCTCATAACAGCAGTTGCTCCCCTGAAAGGAAGCGTCACACTTTCTCTAAGAGAGATCCAAGGCCTGCTGTTCCTATTTTAAACCATTTGGGATAAAAATAACTTCCCAACAACATCACTTGTTGGAAAGTTCATCCAGCCATCTAAAGACTGCAGGGATTTTATTAGAGCCTGTCTTCTGGTTTATTTTGGCTGCAAGGTTTGAAGTTGGAGCACTCAGCTGGGACATTGAGATCTAAACCGCCGACAAACAGCTTACTGGAAAGAAACCCTGTGTGTCTGTAGCACAACAGCTTGTTTTTTTTTATCCAAAGATCCTTCATCGCCATCACATTTTTGGAGGCTGTCCCATTGGTCAGCTGGCATATTAAGTGATCAGAACTTAGTGGCCGATCAATCACTGCGGCCTTCTCATACATGCAAACTCAGCAGCAAACAGTCAGACAGTAGATGAGAAGGAGCATTATCCAAAGTAGAAAGACTGACCTTTGAGCTTTTGTTTTATAGCCTGGAGTCTATGTTTTAAAATTGATAAGACACACCACTTTAAATACCTCCTGCAAACAGGGAAAGAAGTACCTGTAGTAGTATTCCTTGGAATACTGCTTATCTCTTGCAAGAGAATAAAAATACTTGAAACCTGGAGCGACATCACTTTTCTTCTGCTGCTTACAGATGGCTTTCACACCTGTGATTCTGTCAGGTTGATGCGAGTTTCCTTCAAAAAACATGGAAAAAAGTCCAGGAGCACTTTGAGTATTTATGTTTCACAAATTGCAAGAAATTAGTAGATTTGATTTAGAAAAGTAGTTATAAAACGCTCGCAAAATTACTTAGAAGAATTATTATAATTACATATTTGAAGTTATATTGCAAAATTATTATCATTTTTGAATGTTTTCCAGGTCTTTTTAAACTTTATTATTATTATTATTAGTTTTAGTTTTAGTTTTAGTTTTAGTTTTAATTTTAATTTAATTCATTAACTTATTTTACAAATTTCAATTAATTTCCTTGTACTTTAAAAAAAATAATTTCTTGCTAATTTTTAAAAATCTTTCTTTTTTTCTTTCTTGCTCATTGCCTTCTTCCCGTGTTTGGGGGAGAAATCAAGTCAATTTGCTCAGGTCTCAAAGTGTTTAAATCAACACACTGGTTAGTTTTAAAGTTTTTTTATTAGCTTTGAGATAATTCACGTCACCTGCTCTTTTAATGTGCCCTGAACTGTCAAACTAACCATCTCCTCTGGACACAGATGATGATGGATTTCTCAAAACCTTGACAGGTTTGCTGGATTGTGTGTTGAGACATGCTGCAGGCATCTGAGCAGCAGAGAGAGAAACAGTCAACAGTCTCACTACTCAAACAGACAATCTACTGTGTCACAAACTTTGTTATCTTCTTCTCCTCCCTCCTTTATCGTAGTCATGCAGCCCCGCCTCTCGCTGCCCTAATATGGGGACATCTGTCTGCCCTCCGGCCAATCAGGCAGCCGGATGCATCCCTCCTAGAGATGCCATGGGCCCGCGCCAGGCCTGAGGTTTCAGTGAGGGGAGCAACAGGCTGGCTGGTGACAAGGGGCAAAGGCTTTAGAAAGAGAGAGGGGGAAAAGATTAAAAACAACAACAAGGCAGAGTGAAGGAGTGCAGCTGAGGACGACAGGAAGTGAATTTGAGAGAGAACGAGTGACAGGAAGATAAGAAAAGGGAGAGAGAGCCTGAGATTTAAGATCTGCAGGTGAAAGTTTGTCACCTTTGAACCACTGGAGGACGTACGCTGAGGCTGAGAAATAAGGTAAGCTGGATGGATGTGGTTTAATAAAGTCTCTGTGCTGATGATACAGTGCAGTCTGCTGATACCTGAAGGCTCTCTGTTGTTGTTCCGAACCAAAAGGAAAGCAGGTGTTAGAAGTCATGGTTGAAGGGGACTGATAACTCTGTCTGGAGCAGAAGGTATAAATGCATCTTCAATGGCCATGCCTTTGTGACTCTGGGTCTGTACTCTGTGTCTGTATAATTTAGTTATAATCAGCCCTAGGACTTCCCTAGAAAATCAACATTTGGCAGCTCAGGAGCAGCGGAGAGCTACGCAGAATGGTTTATGTAGCAGCCAGTAGACTCCACATTGCTGACTTTAGGGAGCATAACAATAGTGTGCTGTTTAAATGCAAAGACAGTTTTAGCAAGACAGCTGCCGCTTGTGTTTATTCCAACATGCCAGTTGCTGGTTACAAACACTCGAGCATTCACTGAGGTTTATGGTAACTATTTGCAGTGTGGCATGTCACTATGAGTCCAAGTTTATAAGAGTGTTTTGTAATGTGACCTGGGTCAAATAACAGTTGGAAATTATTCATAGCATTTATTTAAACCTTTAGGTGTGGCAGATGGGTGGGGCCTCATACATTAGGAGTACCACAACATTTAGAGAAAAGCGTATTAACTCTAATTTATTGTAACAGTTTAGCGTGCAAGTCAAAAATAAGTCGAAACGGCCTCATGCAGAGCTGACAGAGCTGCTGGTGGCGGTCATTTCAAATAGCCCCTGTCTGAATGTTACACACCAACGACAGCTGCAGCGTGATGGTCATAGGATCCGTTTGCCCCCCAGTTCCAGTTCCACCAGCCTGGTATGCAAGTTGGCCCAAAGTGGGTACAGGGACTGCTGCAGCCAAAACACACCCTTTCTGTGATGGAGGACCATCAACACATGTGTGGCACTGGGTTACATAATACATGCACTGGGTAATTTTTGGGCCATGCAAATTAGTGCTTGGATTACATCAAACTTTCTGGTTTTAAAACAGCATCAAACTCATCTTAAAAAGGTAGAATCTGCTTTTTAGCAGCTTCAAATAAGAACATAGCTAGTTCATTTCTGTCTCCTGGAAATTGCATTTGTATTTTGCTTAATTGCTTTCTTAACCCTTAGGGACTGTTTGGTACATTTTATGCACTTTTCATCCTTCATTTTTTTAAATAATTTTGGCTGTCTTCATGCATATGGCATACATTTCGGCAAGATTATGTATTTTTGCTTAATTTTGGAGTCTAAAATACACTGTGTAAACAAAATTGTCACTTTCATACTGTTAAGTGCAAAAAAATGCACCTTTAAACCAATTCAAAGTGCAAATTTTGATCACACATACAATTATAAACATATAATTGTAAGATTATATAAGAAACATATAATTATATATATATATATATATATATATGTATATATATATATAATTATTATTATTATTATTATTATTATTATTATTATTATTATTATTATTATTATTATTATTTCTGGGGGCATCGTGGTTAGCACTGTTGCCTCACAGCAAGAGGGTCCCTGGTTCAAAACCCGGTTGGAACGGGGTTCGGTCCGGGCAGGGACCCTTCTGTGTGGAGTTTGCATGTTCTCCCCGTGTCTGTGTGGGTTCTCTCCGGGGTCTCCGGCTTACTCCCACAGTCCAAAGATATGCAGCTCAGGTTGATTGATGACTCTAAATTGCCCTTAGGTGTGACTGTGAGTGTGTATGGTTGTCTGTCTATATGTGTCTGCGATAGTCTGGTGACCTGTCCAGGGTGTACCCCGCCTTCTGCCCAATGACAGCTGGGATTGGCTCCAGCCACCTTACGAGGACAAGCGGTTACAGAAAATGACTGACTGACTGACTATTATTTCTGGGTGTCATTTTGGGCATTTGCCTTAGCATTTGTCATTTTTACTATTTTCTACCTGACGACATCATTTTTACTATATTTGGCATATGGAGCACAAGCTGTTTCCACTACATGCACTGCCTCAATCAATGTTGCTACAAATTATTTACATATCCCAGACTGTGCTAATTTTTTTTTTTTTTATCATCCATAAACATAGTGACACCATGACAAAAACCTGACATTTAAATGGTTGGCATTCTGAAAATTAATGAATATATGATATTTATGATTAGGACTGATGCTGGTTAAAAAAAGAAATTAACTTCATGAAAGAAGAAAATCATATAATGTGTAATAGTTTGTTTTTTTTTTGGTTTTTTTTGGGCAGAACAACACAAGTGTGTGTAATATTAAAGCGGACCCAAAGGGTTAAATATGTTGTTGTTGCAAAGTAATGGCTGCCTCTGCCTGGATGATGTTCAGAGACGTTTCTCTCAACGAAACACATGCTTTGCAAGGACATGGTCGGAGAGGATGGTGAGCATAATGTGCAGGACCTTGACACCAGAACTGTGTGCTCACATCCAGACTCCTGCCTTCGGTTTAGGCAACAAAAACACTTTGGTTAAAGTGTGGAAAAATCTTCCTTTAAGTTAGATGTTGATAAATAAGCTAAATAAAAAATAATATTAATTGTGAGAAGATATCACAATACAACCAATATACGTTTTTAGCAAACATTTTGTTGATATGTTAAGTATCAACATTTTTGCATGTTGCCAGATACATTACAGCAACATTTCCTCATTATGTTAATCGAAAATGTAATTTGCTCTGCATTATATTTCCATGTAAACATATTTGTTGTGGCCCTGCAATAGTCTGGCGACCTGTCCAGACCTGACCTACCCCGCCTTTCGCCCAATGACAGCTGGGATTGGCTCCAGCCCCCCCGCGACTCCCTTACGAGGACAAGCAGTTACAGAAAATGACTGACTGACTGACTGACATATTTGCTGTTTCAAAATAAGTTGTATATAAATGTCATTTCTTGGACACAGGCTAGGTATTCTTCTAGCCTTTGTTATGAAAATATATTCTCATTTAGCTCCTTCAAAAGTAAATTGCTGGTTTAGGAGGACAGATTCTGACTGATTAACTGTTTTTTGATGTTTTAGTGCTTTCAGCCAATTATCTGTATCAAAGAGTCGACATGGATGACTTGTTTTACCTTTGTGAAAGAACTGACTTAGATATTAAGGTAAATCTTTCACAATGTCAGCTGAGTGATGGTGAAACTCCAGTGAACATGACAGACAGTCTCAGGTGAGCAGTGTCTTAAGTGATCAAGATGGTACCAAAATGGGATATAATGAAGCTACTTATCAAATTTTCCGAAACAATGCTGTCACACTTAACATGTCTTGTAATTGATTATAAAATAAAAAAAAACAACCCTCTATGGCAAGTCGAAAATGCAATTCTGGTTTAAAGGGACAGTCAAAAACAAAAATCAAAAACACATTTTTTTTCCTTACCGGTAGAGCTATTTATCTGTCTATATTGTTTTAGCATGAGTTGCAGAGTGCTGGAGATGTTGCCCATTGAGATAGCACTATAAGTAAGAGGATGAATTTTTTTTTGATTTGGAGTGAATTGTCCCTTTAAGATCTTTTGATTCATAATTGTTTCACCTTTCATGCAGCTTAATTTTAACATACAAAAGCTTGACACTTGATTTTTGGGTTTTGTTTTTAGTTTGGGGTTTTTTGGAAGCTTTTGAAGAATTTTCTGTCATTGTTTGCTCATATAGTTAAAGCTTTGAAACCTGAGCAAACTGGCTTGATTTCTGTCAAAATCGTGGGCAATGAGCAGCAAAAGAAGAAACTAGAGAAAAATAGTAGATATTAATATTAATATTAATATTAACAGAAAAATATGTTTTAAAGAAAAAAATTAAATAGAAAATGAAATACCACTTTCAAAATTTGCTCAGGGTTCAAAGGTATAAATAATTGTAAAAGGTGTCTGAAAGCAAAGTGATGTCACTCCAGGTTTCAAAGGGTTAAAGTTGTTGATGTCTCTGCATCATAGTAATGGCAGCTGGCAAACCTCTATTTACTCTAGCTTGTTTAAAAGGATGCCAGTAACTGAGCTCTCCTCTAATTCTGTTGGTACAGACTGTCACAGGATCACAGGTCTGATGCCACAAATAAAGTCTGATGTGTCTCTCTTGTGACATTTTGTTTTTGTGGATGATCTAAGAAATCATGATCTGTTATTTTGAGACAAGGTGTTGCTGGAAGATGTGCAGTAAATAAAAAAACAGTGGGTATAAATTGAGCATGTACCTATGAGCTGAGAGTAAATGACGTCAGAAATGAAATGATGGATGATAGCAGCTTCCTGGCGACAGACTTTGGGTGGTGGTTGTTGCGGTTGTGGGTGGGGTTAATTTCAGCCCAGGAAGTAGGGTCAAGAGTTGATTGGGCGGTTTGGGAGGAAGACCTCATGAGGAAACCCTGGTTGACGTACGTACATGGGTAAACTTCCCTTTGTGTATACAGAGAGCTGAGAGGATTTTTCAGGAAAGCAAACTCATGTAAACAAATGACTGGAGAACACATCTCAGTTAATATTTGATTTATTTTTCATTTAAAATGAGAAATACAGTTCATATTTTTTATAAAATATTTATCCTCAGATGACCGCATGGTGTCTGCCACCATGTGTAAATTGTATCTTATCTCTGTTTCCTGTTTACATGGAGGCATTTCCTGTCCAGAGGCTTATGCCTGCGGGTGTGCCTTGTTTTGTCCATCTGATGTCTCATATGGCCAGGAGACATGCTGGGATCTATCTCACTAATCTTGGACTGTTTGGACATTAGGGATGCTTTTATCTAAAGTGGCTCACAGCAGCAGCGCTTCCTAAATATTCAGCTAATAGGCCGGAGCCTGAGTCAAAGCTATGGCTGCGTCAGTGCTCTGGTGGGCCTTCTCTTCCCTCTCCTGCTGCAGAGGGGCAGCACACTTTGTCCATCCAATTATTACACTGTGCTCACATTCAATTCCTGACTCATATTTTCTGCTTTAAGTTACACAACGTGTGACTGTATAAGAGGTGGTGGTGATGTGGTAGTAGCTATCTTACCATTTTTTTAAAGGCAGACAGACACACAGCATCGCTTGATGGGTTTCCATTAACCCTCAAATTTAAATTGTGGTGGCTGCAATAGAAAAAAGCTGCCAATGTTTGAACATCCATCAAGATGCTTCTTGGAATGTTATCATGACAGGAATATGACACATGACAGTTGCATAACATCAATCAATGAAAATGCAGTCGTCTCGTAACTGTGTTTTATCGACATTTTAATAATATCACTCAAGTTTTGCACAAATCTTTAAAGGAAACCCACCAACTTTTTTAAATTGTAAATACTCTGTAACTAATAACTGTATAGCCTGCAATTTTCTCCAGATTCAGACTGGCCATTGGGCAATTCTGATAAATGCCAGCTGGACTGGCCACCTTATAGGCTGCAAGGCCATGACCACTTTTCTTAAAAAAAAAAAAAGTAGCAAAAAAAGAGTCCAGCCTGCTGCGGCACATTAGATTTTGGGATGGTCCAAATCTGTTGATAGCATACCGATACTGTAAGGCAGGCATGTTACAGTGGATCAGTCCATCATGCAATGTCAGAGGTAAAGCAGGAAATAAATGAAAAAAAACAATTTAAACAACAGTAGTTGGATTGAAATACAAATTAGATGGATGAAGGAGTGAAAAAATGCAAAAGCAGAGAAGAAAAGGTCAGAAACAAAAAGGAAAAAAATACACAAGGGTGATGCTGCAAAGTGTTCCCAGCAAAGCAAAGGGCTGTTCTGTTGTTCCCAGTCTGACCCTGCCTCAGGCCACCCAACATTCACTCATCTGTATATCTCAAATACATTTTGTTGTTGTTGTCTGTTTGTTTTATGGGTTCAAATGTGGCATCACATTAGTAGCAGGAACCAAAGTGATAGAAGTCTTTTTTTTTTGTTATTCAATTGCCTTCATCACTTATAATTAATCTGTGAAAACGAAAAGAGTTTGTTTGCACTTCCATTAAGTTGTTGAACACACTAGACATTTTTATAACAAAAATGGGCAAAACTGAAGCAGCTCAGGCTGACACATCCTGACTTTTTAGCCCTTAACCAAAATCAATTAATTGCCTGGCAAATAACCACATCTTTCAAGCTTTATTTGTAGCACGCAACACTAGGAGCGCGTAAGGCTTTCTAAACATTTTGAGATATTACACAGCCATTTTCACAGGCTGAGTTGCACTTCTCGTGACAAGTAAACTGACCTTTGTCTGTATCTTAGAAGTTTAACCAATGGAGTGTCTCTCCAGACACATGTTCTGGTTAGTTTGGATGATACGTAGACCTCACTGTGTGTGTGTATATATAACACTGCAATCACAAATAAAAAGTCCCTCATACAAAACAGTTGATATGGATTAAATTCTTTTCATTTTCATGAAATGAAAAGAATGTTGGTGGAGGCAGAAAGAACTTGCGCCAACAACTAACTGAATGTCTGCTGCTACTGGTGGACTGGGAAAAGATCTTGTGTAATTTTGGTGAATTTTCCAGCTTGCTTTTCCAGCTTACTGCATGCTGTCAACATGTTTGGTATGTAATTCCATTAGAATGAACCCTCATGTCCTTCAGGCGAAGTCCTCTGCACTGTTGTTTTAGCAGAGGGATGGTGATTATCATGGAGTCATTGTAATGATGACAATTGGACGGTACTTCATTTGTCTCCTAAAAATGAAAAAAGTCAATGACAGACAGAAAATGAGGAAGTCTCCCTCTTGTGCTCTACTCATGCAAGCTCCCAAACACGCTGAAAACATCTTCGTCTTTTCTTAATGTCACAATACTGTATATATATATATATATATATATATATATATATATATTTGATTTCCACTTTGACTCTTTGGTGCCCCCTCACTTTACAGGCTTTTTTTAGGGTCACATTTTGCCTTTTTTTCCTTTTGTGTAGAATTTTTGCAATTTCTTTTACTTTCCTATCACCTCTATTGCCTCCATGCTGAGTTCCTCTCATTCACAAATTCTTATGCCATCATATCTGTCCAATCATCTTTGTGCTCATATCTCCTAAACCAGTGGATGTCAAACTGTGAGGTGGCCTCCCTGGGAGGGTGTAGAGACACTGCAGGTGGAGCGAGGATGACCAGAGGAAAAATATGGAAACAAAGTTGAATGAATTTGATTTAAGTTGGTAAAATAACATTTTCTCATATCAACTCATCAAATACCACTGCTTTGTCAGTGGACCATTGTGTTTAAATCTCATGCAGTAGGTTTCCTCCTGCTTCTGTTGTTGACGATCCAGAATGGCTTGTCAATTTAAGCCTGTCACATGCATTGTGTCTTTTCAAAATCTACTTCTGTTTTCACAGTGAACGTACAGTTTCTGCTGTACAAAGCACTTCATTTTCACGTTTATATTCTTGTGCAACACAAGCACTTGGTTAGGTTTAGAAAAAACATCCTGATTTAGTTTATTTTCACAGAGGGAGTGAACAGCGGGTTCCCAGGTGAAAGTCCGGGAGTGTTTGGCCCCATCCAGCTTCCCCCATGTCCACCCTATTTAGACTTTCTATCTCTTTATATTACAATAGCTGTCGGCACCATTACAAAGTGCCGCTGCCTGGTGTGTATCATACTGCCACGAAAGGTGCCTCTTTGTATTGGTCTGACGCTGACATCACTGACAAAGCGGCAGTATTTGACGAGTTGAGACTGAGAACAGGCTGAAAATAAATAGACAAGAGTTTGCTGATGCTATCATACTGACCTTTATTTCACCAAATTCACAGTGTATCCTTTTTTATCCGTTGCTTCCCTGATTATTGTTAACCCTTTAAAATGTGAGCCCACTGGCTTGATTTCTTTCAAATTCAAGGAAAGAAGCCAAAAAGCAGTTTAACAAGGAATGGCCCAAAAGTGAGCAAAGAAAAAGTTACAAATAAACTACCTTTTAAATAAAATTATGTATAATTGTAAGAATCATGAATTTAGTTTTCTGGACATTTTTCACTATTAACTAACTAACCACTGCCTTAAGTTCATCGATTATTAGATGATGATCTCATTGTGGTTTTTTAATACAGACAACACATATTGCCATACATTTACAATCGATCTTTGCTTGGTGATTTTAGTCTCTGTATGTGTTTGTGACTCCATGAATGGAAATGCACGCACATGTATTTTGCTCTGTCTACCTCCATACTAAACACAGGCAGATACAATCTTGGGAAAGTGCAGAAAAAAATGCAATAAATGCATTTCAAAAAGGCAACATACTGCTGTTTAATCCATGCATGTACGGCCTGCTACCACAAACTCTGTAGCGTTCCCACTCGCAGAATAAACAAGCGATGCTAATTTCTGAATTTCAGTGTGTTTATGAAGACCTGATGTTACTGGTTGATGTATTGGCAGTTAGTCTGGTGTCTGAAATAGAAGCAGTTTCCCTCCTCTGGTTTTCTGATTGTCCTAAAATTAGATCCAATAAGATTTCTGTTATGTTCTCAGGCTGCCACCAATTGTGAAAAGTGTTACGGTATTTCCTCTGTGTGTGTGTGTGTGTGTGTGTGTGTGTGTTTGCATGTGTATACTCTTATGTAAGTACGTGAGGAGAAAACCTATTTTTATCAATATCTGGCCTCAGCAGATAATGCCTCCATCACAAATAAATCACAAACTCACATCCTCAGCTGTCTCATGTGCTGCATCACTGCTGCAGTGTGTTACGTCTGGGAAATGTTATCAACTTATTCAAGGGCAGATGGGCGGTTGTTTTCTTTGAGTGGACACCTGATGCTGGAGTCCTGACATTACTGAGCCAACTATAACATCATTAACATGTCTATCTCTAGTAGGCTTAGAGCAGCCTCTGAGCAGGATTAGAGCAGCAAGCTCAGTTTCACAAGGCTGCTGCTGTAAGTCAGAGCAGGACAACAAAAACTATTCAGCCTCATATCACACCATCACATTCACTGACAGAAACTGGTTTGATTTCTTTCAAAAATGGGAAAAAAGCAATTGGCAACTTGGTAGGAAATTTTCCACAAATTGCAAGGAATTTGGAGATTTAGAAAATTGTTATTATTTTTGAAAAACCTTGGGGAAATGTTCAGAGAACTATTTATCTTTTTTTACAGATTTTTTTTCAGGTTATTTCCTTGCTTTATTTGTTGTTGTTTTACTTGTTTTTTTTCTGTTTGTTTGTGGGGTTTGTTTTTTGTTAATTTTCTGGTAGTTTTCTTGTACGTTTGACTCATTTCTTGCTAATTTTTGGGTCATTTTTTCTTTCGTTGTTCATTGCCTTCTTCCCATGTTTTTGAAAGAAATCAAGCCAATTTGCCTAGGTTTCAAAGGGTTAAACTACAATTATAATTTCATGGCAAGTGACCTCTTGCAGTTCTGCAAATGATGAGGGAGTGGCTTACCATTACACACTTACAAGGCACTGAGCTCCAGATGGCTGGACTGGTCTTTCTAACGAAAACATGAAATGTTGCAGCCGTGAAGAAACTTACTGTCTAAATTCAAAATATCTAAATTCCCTTTTCAAGGACACTTTATTTTAAACTAACATAATGATGGCATTTAAATGTGACACAGAAAGTAAAAAGGGCATTACTCATTTTGTTGTGACTAAGCTTTTTGCACAACCCCTGTGCTGTGAGGCTGAAAGGTGCTGTCAGACCATGTTTAAGCTGTCTTTTCCACTCTATGACCTCACCAACAAACCTTCCCCGCATTATCAACCCCGCTCACGACAACTTAATCCAGCTCCTGTTAGACAAACTGCAGAGTGGCTGACGGTACAGACAAGCTCTTTAGCTTTCTGGTTTGTTGTCTGATCTTCACATTCAGAGCTCATCGTGAGAGCAGTAAGGCAGCAAGAAGTGAGACTCTAAAGCTGTTTATTAACGGGGTTCTCTGCACAAATTACATTTTTAGAAATTCAAACTTTTTACACCAGTTGGAGAGATGTTTATTCATTTTAATTTTAGGAATAAAATCTCTGGGAAACAACTTGACATGTAATTAGTTTATCTGGGATTGTGCAGGAACATTGCTTTCACTTATTTGTGCTTTTTCAGAGTTTGATTCTGCTTCCTGGGTATTCCTGCGTGCGGCTTTTGTCATTTCAACTCTTTTGTTACTCTGGTGCAGGGTCGATGTGTGCCTCTGCAATAATACAAACAACATCACATTATTGTTTACTTGTTAGTCTTTCATATATTTTTCCTCATGTTGTGAGCCATTTTTTATGGCACAACTATGTTGGTAATCCTCCTGATAGATGATGGTTACAACAGTTGAACAGAGACAAGGCCTCTTTGGTTTAGTGTGATCAACAGTTGAAATGATCATTCTTGGACTGGAGTATATATGCTTATTAATATAAAATTATAGAAAGAGCTGTCAAAGCAAAGGTGTATTAAAGGAGCAGTGTGTTTCATGTAAAATAAATAAATGAATAAATAAAAAATCAGTATTTTTCCAACGCTGTTTGGCTCATCATGGAGGAGCTTCAAACTAATGTAACTGACACAAAAACTCAATCTACCCTATCTATTTAGTTTGTCCACTTTGGGCTACTGTAGAAACATGGTGGTGTAACATGGCGGACAAGAACCCGCTACCTAGAGCGATAAAAAGAGATAATGATAAAAATAGTTCATTCTATGGTTAAGAAAACACAACAATTCTAAGTTTAAGGTGAAAAGAGAACATACTTAGGATATTATATTTAATTTCTGCCAATATATTCCCAATATTTGCCAATATTTCTACACACTGGAACTTTAAATCGGATCATCTGTAAAGAAAAGCACTTTCCCAGACCTTTAAAGTCTGACCACACTTGCAGTTTCATTCCCTCTTCATATGTCATAGAGGAGGGCTGTAGCCACCTGAACATACTGACTGCTAAGATAAAAAATGAAACAGAATCCAGCTATTGCATAATCTGTTGACTCCACAGTCGTGCTACATTCACCTTCAAGCAACAGAAACCCTAAATAGGTTCCACATAGTGTTGAAAAGATTTACTTTGTGCTAATTATGTCTGAATATATTTGAGGAGGACATTTTCTGCATACTTCCCCAAAGCAGATGAAACAGTGGTAGATTCAGTGGTAGATTCATTTTACACATTTCTTAAATGTTCTCATATTTTCTTCATTAACATCTCTTGACTTTTGCACTGCTGGTTATGCACTAAATCACCAAGACATGCCATACATTTATCAGTTGTTTATTAATTATCTTCACCTACATATGAGAGAGATGAAGGTCCAAGATGATTGGGGCAGTCATCAGACGTGTTGAGGCCTGCAGATGTGTGAGTGTGATCTATAATAAGACCGGGCTGTGAGGCATTTCAAATCTTCACCTCCTCCTCCTCCTCCTCCTCCTTCCATCCCTCCATGCCTCCCCTCCATCCAGGGAGTGCCACCTCTTCCACCTGCTGCTGTCTGTCTGTCTGTCACACAGAGCTGCAGTTAAAAGCTGTTGTCAGGTGCACAAGTCAAACTTTTGCTGATAATCATATTATTATTATGAATACTATGTTTTCCTCCAGTATTCTGACTGCAGTGTTCAGGACTGAAAATTATGTTTTGTTTTTTTTTACTGAAAACTAGCACATTGATACCTACCAAGATTGCTTTTTGCAGAGACAGAATTTACTGATGACAACAGTGTCATCCTGCACATTACTGTCACTGTTGTGTCTGCTGTAGGTTTATGAAACACAGCAGTGATGGCTGTGCATTTGGACTCTTACTGACACTTTCAGGCCATTAGTACAGCAGTGTTGGATACAATGCCAGACACTCAGCACAAAAAAAAAGTTGGAAAGCCTGGATCTCAATACGGCATCTCTATTTTTTTGTTTTTGTTTTGTTTGTTTTGTGTATGTTTGTTTTCCATCATTAAAATAGACTGAGTAGATATCATTTTAAGAAATTTTCTAAAAACATGTTTTTGGAGGTACCCTTTTGAGCACAGCAACACTATACACAATGAGAAAAGACAGTGTTTGAATTTTTAATATAATTGTATACAGTACTAAAAAAGTCATGCCATTTGAAAGAGGAAATGCATTAAAAATTGACTCTTGTCATAAGTCTGTTTGTCTGATCGTTACCCTCAGGCAACATTGTACCATGGTGTAAAAGTTAGAAGAATGAATGTGTTAATGAGTGTGAGCATATTTAAGCAAACTTTAAAGAACTTTGAGAATGAATCATAAAACTTCACTCATCTGTTATTTTGAATTCTTTTTTTTTCCAGATTGTAAAACAACAGCAAAAGAGTTGATGGGTCCCGAAAAAGCAACTCAACATGGCCTCCAGAAAGTCATGTTATAATATAAACAGTGTTATTGTTTTCCTTAGGACCCTTGCTCTTTATTAAAGTATTGCTATATAATTGAGGATGTATTGTGTGAGTCTAAATGGCCAAAAATGGGTATGTTAGCCGTAACACCATACCTTAGAGGGTTAAAATGTCTCAACTGTGTAAGAGTTAGTGTTAAAAAATAAGCTTAATTATTTTTAATTATTACTATTATTAAAAAAAAAGTTGATTTGAATGAAATGTCGGTAGAGTAAAATCATCCAGTTCCCTATGTGCTCAGTGCCCTAAAGTAGGTTGTTATTGTAAAGTAATTTCTCTAAAATAACATCAAAAAAGAAAATATCAAGTCTTAACATGGGGCCCACTATGATATGTGTTATTATATCTCATTATCCTCTTTCGGCGTGGCAGAGTCAGTGATTTACTCGGGGGTTTAGGGAGGGTTTCGATGACTCCATTCCTGTCACTTACTGTAAGAGCGAATCACCTCATGTGTAAAGAGTCTATCTCTCCAAAACTTGCCTGTGTGACTGATACACTGACGGCTGGGCAGCAGTGAATGTGTGTTATGTGTTCTTGTGACCCTGCCGGATACCAGATACCTCCAACCCACCCAAACAGGCACGACATCCATGCTGGCACTCTGCACGTCCAAACACACACATACACGCTCAAATTCAAACACACAGATGAGCTTTCTCTCTTTGCACGTAGCTATGGCAGCTATAAAAGTGATCACATGAAATGCAGAACAGGGAGAAATGACATGGCCAAACTCTTCAGTTAAATTGATGAGTTCTTTAACCATTTGAAAGCTGAGCAAATTGGTCTGATTTCTTTCAAAAGCATAAAGACAGAAGACAATGACCAGCGTGGCAAGAAATGTCCCACAAAGAAAGAAGAAATAAGTAAAAGGTGAGAAAATGAAAAAGAAAATGACTTAAAAATACATTTTAACCAGAGGGTGGAAAATAATTAGAAAGTCATTTATTTTTAAAAACATGAAGAAAAGGTCCAGAAAACTATTTTCACAATCATTGTATTTATATATCTATATCTTATATATCTCTTTTTACTTTTCTTTGTTTTTTTGTAATTTCAGGCAATTTTCTTCGGTCATGATTTTTTAAGTGGCTCATTGCCTTTTCCCCATATTTTTAAAAGAAATCACACCACTTAGCTCAGGTTTTAAAGGGGTAAAGATGCAGGATTTCCCTGAAAAAATGTATATATACAAGTAATCCCATTCAATCATCACTGCTGAACCTCTAGAAGTGTGTGTGTGTGTGTGTGTGTGTGTGTGTGTGCGCGAACCTTTTCTTATTTTATTATTACTTGTGCTCGGGACTTTTCTGGGCGTGTACCCTCACAGGGCTCATGTGAGATTTGGCCTTTTAAAAATGTAGCAACCAGGTGCCAAACCATAGGCAGCAGGCATCCAAAAGAAAAAAAACTGAAATATTCGGGTTAAATACCAAACGAGAGTGAATCTAGGGTTGGCTTAAACTTAACTTTTTCTGGCAACCTGGTTTACAAATGGTGACTGGCAAATTTGCCTTGAATTTGTGAAGAAAACATAGTTTTTCTTTCACACCTCTACGGAAAACAAGGATTTTTGGTTGCTTTTTTTTTGTGCGCATCAGAGGAGCGACAGATGAGTTTTTTTTAATGCAGCACAACTATGCGAGTTTATCCACTAATGTGAATTAGCAAATTTACCTGTTTGTTTTTTCATCGCTGCTACAAACACTTTGGTTCCTGCTATCATTTCTACTTCTGTAGCTCTGATCATCTCTTAGAGGTGACTGGCTGATGAATATCAAATGTATCTGAACAGATGCCGGCCTGGCACGCTTTAATGTCTGAGTGGACATCAGAGCATCAGGAGGGCAGCCATGGTATTTGGTTAGCAGTCTTGCTCTAGTTTTGTCAGCTTTCATGTATTTGGCTGCACCTGTTACATCTCTGCTGCCCCTGTATAAGTTTGACATTATTATTTTTATTAAAGGAACACTTCACTCACAAAATAACTATTTGAAGGTCATGCTGCGATACCTTGAATTCATGAAGAAAACCTGTTTTTTTTATCACATGCCTTTATGGAAAACAGCAAACATATTGATTCATTGATTGATTGGGTTTAACAAGAGTAAAACTATCTCAAAATATTCAGTAACACTGTCTATGAAGCCCATGTCTATAATGCATTAAAACCCATTATGAACAGACATGATATGTTTTAATGCCTCTATAGTGCTGTATAATCATAGTTATAAGCACTCATAGTCTCTGCATTATAGACCATGGGCTTCATAGAAAGTGTTACCAAACATTCATTTAACTCATGCAGTGTAATCCAAGTCTCATTTATCCAGTTATGGTTAGTTCTTCCAAAACACATGGATTTTTGTTAAAAAAAAAAAAAAAAAAATCTGAGTCTGGCTTTGAAAAGAACAGCAATAAGTTTCACTTTTAGTTCAGTTTAAAAGCGCGAGGTTGTATTGACAATGTGTTTGCAGTATAGAGCATACAATAAATTATATTTGAATTATTCTGCATGAGTTGTGTGACAGCTTGTCAATGGATGTTTTAATAAATATGGTCCCCAATGAATATATCAATATGTTTGTCATTTTCTACGGAGGCATGAGAAAAATAAAGTTTTGAATGAATGAATTCAAGGTAACATGGCATCATTAACTGATATACAAACAGTCATTTTGTGAACAAAGTATTCCTGTAGGTTACAGTATGTTTTAAAACAGTAAGAAACTTCACTCCCACATCTCTGCAGTTGCTTTCTGGTAATCTGTCTTAGCTGTCTGTCTTTAAGTGAAACAGTCACTGTTTGCCTCCTCCTTGTGTCACTTCAACCAACTGACTCATATTTAGTTTCAAGACGTGGTGGACTTGTTGATTCTGCTGCTGTTGTTTTCATCTGTTTAATGTTGAAATATTTCTACTGGTGTCAGTTCTCAAGACCTAAACAGCCTCTGTATTTTAACAGTCCTGTTCTTTCGCTTTCCTCTTCCTCTCCTTTTCATTATTTCGGAGCACTTTTTGTTTTGACAACTGGATTTACCTTAAACAAGCATAACTTGATGGATAACACCTTTTTTTTTAAAAAAAAAAAAAATAGCCTCAAGCCTTCAATTATTTTGCAAGAGTGCTCTTAAAGTTTGTTTGTTTTTTTGTTGTTGGGTATTATGACAATGCCACTTCTGTCATAGATGAATTGTGCAGTTTGAGTAGTACCGTCGATTTCCTTAAAGTGTCTGATTGGAGCATTTAGATAGCTTGGATGGTTTAGGCTCGGGTAGCCGGTGCAAAGGCATGACAACGACCACGGAAAGAATCTCAAGAGCGCTGTCCCAGAGGCTTCACACTGACCGCCGTGTCACTATACAGAGGTTAAAACTCCATGAACCCATCAAGAACACATGATGCTACAGCTTCTTAAGAATGCTACTGGAGCTAATTTGCTGTAATATGATACAGTCCTGTTTCAATGGCATGTCGCTGGTGACTGGTGTCATCCTGCATATAGACTGCAGGTATTAAATGTTTACTGGAAACAATTTAAAACAAATTAAACTTTCCACTTTTAATTTTGCCTGATATAAGTTTAGAAAGTGTGTGGATACAGTGTGTCTCTTAGGGGGTGGTCAAAGCATACAGACGACCCTGGCTCAAGGTCCAGATGTAGCCAATGCAAACCTTTGTGGTTGACCCTTAAATTGGATTAAGTAAAACTGTTTACTTACTAACTTACAGTGCCTTGCAAAAGTGTTCACCCATCTTGCCATTTCTTTCCTATTTTGTTGCAT